>NC_139953.1:18926822-19111822 GCF_963454915.1 Gymnoscopelus microlampas
CAAAGCCTCATGTAGGCCGACCCTCTGGGTCTGGCAAAAAGCAAGAAAGCAAGACTGCAAGAAAGAAAGAGCGAGCTGTACATGTTAACTAATTACACCCTATAAATATACTTCATTGAACGGGGTCCTCCAGGGGTCTGTAGTTGGCCCCCTCCTTTTCCCCCACTACGCCAAAAATAGCCAATCTACAAGCTCCCAATCATTGCACATGTTCTGTGGATCTTGGGATCCACATAGAAACGTTGTGGCTCCAAATAGTTATTAAGCTTTAGAAATATTCATTTGTTATATCTGCCAGGACCAAAGGCCGGGAGGAAGAGATTATGTTTTCACCCCTGTCCGGCCGTCCGTGTGTACGACTGCGCACAATCTCGGACACCGCAGGACAGATCCTTATGAAAGTTTGGTTGCACAGTCTCAGTAGGCAAACCAAATATTTTTCAAATTGGTCTCATGGTGGTGCTATAACAGCCCACTGCACATTTTGGCCTGTAACTCTTAAACTGTAGGTTGTAAAATCAAGGTTTTTTTCCTCTGGATTCATTGGATCATTATGCAACTCCCCATAATGGCCACACACATTTCCGCCTCCACGACCAGCCTGTAACATCAGTCATCATCTATGATGTCAGTTGGCTATGACATATCTATGACATATGACTCCAAATTTGGGCAAGGTTTCAGCGCTATCATAGCCCCATTGACACTATAAAATGTATAAAGTTGGGTGGCGCCATGTTAGGTTGATCCATGTTAATGAATTTATTTTGTTGTGATCGCCGTGCAGTGCTGCTGTTATTCTAGTAATAGTAACAGATTCTAGAAGCACAACAAACTTGTTTTGATATTTAAAGGATGAGCGGCGGAGTGTATGGAGGCGATGAGGTGGGAGCTCTGGTTTTTGATATTGGCTCGTATTCAGTAAGAGCTGGCTATGCGGGAGAACTTTGTCCCAAGGCGGACTTTCCTACGGTCATCGGTGTGACTGTGGACCGAGAGGATGGCAGCACTCCCATGGAGACGGATGGAGACAAGGGCAAGCAGAGCGGGACCACCTATTACATTGACACCAACCAGCTGAGGGTGCCCAGAGAAAACATGGAGGTCATGTCACCGCTCCAGAATGGCATGATCGAGGACTGGGACAGCTTCCAGGGCATTCTAGATCACACCTACAAGATGCACTTCAAGTCCGAGCCCAGTCTGCACCGCGTGCTCATGTCAGAAGCTTCATGGAACACGCGAGCGAAACGGGAGAAGCTGACGGAACTGATGTTCGAGCATTACAACATTCCTGCTTTCTTCCTTTGTAAAACAGCGGTGCTGTCCTCCTTTGCCAATGAGCGTTCCACAGGCCTGGTGTTGGACAGTGGGGCCACACACACCACAGCTATCCCTGTGCACGACGGTTATGTCCTGCAGAAAGGCATCGTGAAGTCACCCCTGGCTGGAGACTTTATGAGCATGCAATGTAGAGAGCTATTTCAGGAATTAAGTGTTGAAATAGTCCCTACTTACATGATTGCATCAAAGGTGAGACGTGCTAAAGATGCTGTGCGTGAGAGCGCACCGGCTAGCTGGAAGAAGAAAGCGAAACTACCTCAAGTTACACGCTCCTGGCATAACTACATGTGTAATACTGTGATCCAGGACTTCCAGGCCTCTGTGCTGCAGGTGTCAGACTCGCCATATGATGAACAGGTAGCAGTCCAGATGCCCACTGTTCACTATGAGTTGCCTAATGGTTACAACTGTGTCTTTGGGGCAGAGAGATATAAGATCCCAGAGGGACTGTTTGACCCTTCTAATGCCAAGGGTCTGTCTGGTAACGCCATGTTAGGAGTTGGCCACCTGGTGACCACCAGCGTGGGGACGTGTGATATCGACATTCAACCGGATCTGTATGGCAGCGTGGTGGTGACAGGAGGAAACACACTTATTCAGGGTTTCACTGATCGACTAAAGAGAGAACTCTCTCTGAAGACCCCTCCTCGCATGAGGCTGAAGCTGATCACTAAAAACAACAACACAACAGTGGAGCGACGGTTCAGTGCTTGGATAGGAGGCTCCATCCTGGCATCACTAGAAACCTTCCAGCAGATGTGTATCTCCAAACAGGAGTATGAGGAAGGGGGGAAGCAGTGTGTGAACAGGAAGTGCCCTTGATTTGATCGCCGTATTTCTCCCAGGCTGCATTCTGACACTTGTCTTCATCATATTCGCAACATCGTATTGAGTTCACCTCTGACCCTAGACTCAGGAACATTATTTTGTTTTTATAACTATTGATTGACTTTGTGTATATGTCTGTTTAACTGCTTTTATGTTGAATCTAGGCTAGGCTATCTAACTGTAACAACGTTACTTTTTCAAAGCAACGTTTTGCTTACAAAGCAAGTAAGAAATAAGCTTATCATAGGCAAACAGCAGTCAAATCTCAGTGCTTACTGGAATGAGATTTTCCACATCAACTAAAATCTATTTAATTTTCACTTTTGTTAATCATCTTTTGAAAATGATTTTTTTTTTGAAAACTGAAACTGAAAAAAGTTAAGTTGCGAGTGAGAGAGGGTCAGAAAGAGCCTATTTCACCCCTGTGATGTCAGGAGAGGCGGAGGGAGGAATGGATAGAAAGAGAGAAAGAGACAGGGAGAGAGAGAGAGAGAGATGGTGAGAGAAAGCCTATTTCACCCATGCAATACGTTGCGAAGCAGGAAGGAGGCAGGGAGGGAGGGAGAGAGAGAAAGCATATTTCCCAATGCAATAATCCAGCCAATGCTGGGTACCGAAACCTGATGCGTTTGACAACAAAGATCAGCAACGCTGGGCAAGGTGCCTTTTCTCTGTATATACATATAAACACAATGTGAATATGTGTATGAGAGAGTCAGAGAGAGGTTGCCCATTCACCCTGACACAATGTGTTCTGCTGAACCACTTCAAACCTTTTGAGATGAGTAGCTATAGGTGGTGACCTCAGAGGATTTATGAGTTTACAGTAATCACTGCTCTAATCTGGATAACAAGGACTTCTCTCTCTCTCTTATTTTGGCTTTCACATTCCTTTGTTCTCTTCATCTCCATCTATGTCCATCTTCCCATCTTCATCACACTCTCACTCTCATCCCTCTCTCTACTTTCTTTACCTTCTCACTCTCTCTCCTCCCTCCCTCCCATATAGACCCCCATCAAGGCCTATTAGATCCGCCTGCCCCTTGCCAGGCTGTTACTTGGGGTCATTACTGTCACTCAGAGGGCGGTGGTGAACGGGGGAGAGAACAAAGACCCACTTCAGCAGCGTTCTGCTCTCATTCAGAGAGCCTCCTCCTCCTATTCTACCTAGACACGTGGCCATTAATTGTGATGTACTGTACCAAGGTTTACAGGACCACTAATCTTACTGAGGAGAGGAGGCTAAAGCACAGTGCATTACTCATCTTGTTAAAAAGGAGAAAGATAAGGTCTGTTATTATTGGTGGTGCGTTTTTTCTCTCACGTCTTTGGTCCCTCTTGTTTCCCATACACGCACGTATGACAGTGTTGGAATGTGAAGTGTTTCATAACGGGTGGTTATAGGGTGCATGGTGGCTCAGCCAGTTAGTGCACAAACCATACTCCTTGTGAGCACAAGATGGACCTGGGGTAAAAAATGAACCCCCCATCTTGTCTTGCATCTCTCTCTCTCTCTCTCCCTCTTCCTGTCTCTCTTCACTGACCTATCTGAAATCAAGCATAAAACTACAAAGTAAATTAAAAAAAAAGAAGGTGGTTAGGAAGTTTCCAAAAACAGAGGGAGAGAGAGAAAGTAGGGTAGGGGGAATATCTGACGGAGGAAAATATCCAGTTACTTCAACAATCAGATCTGGAACACAAAGAGGACCTTGGAGTGCAGAGGAGCCTGCCAGAGAGTAGCAATGGTGAGACGTAATAGCACTACCCATACCCAACAACACCCTATAGCATCATTTGTGAAACGACACATACACACACACACTAAAATCCTCAGTGTTCATTTACACATTTGTAACTCACAGAGTGCGGAAATGTAACCAAATGGACCCGCAAGCCCACTCTATGTGCACACGCACACGCGCACACACACACACACACGTCGCATCCCCTGACATTCTACTGGCAGCTTTCTTTCACAGACACGTGCGCTGGCTGGGCTCTCCAATGTGGTCAAAGCTTACACGTTCTGCATTTCCCCTCGCCGGGTCACGGACCAATCTGACGGATGTCATTTTGATTTATGTTTATACATTGTACAACATTATGACCACATTCTGCTCCCACGACCTCTCCGTTATCAAACTGAGGTTTTCCTCTGAAGATTGACATTAGCAAAAAATAAATACCTTTTATTACTCTACTAACATACCCGCTGAAGGCTTTTCCTTCTTTATATTGCAAGCAAACAAGCAAGCCACAGCACCACAACTTTGTCATTGTCTAGCTTCTCGAAAACACCGCGGGGAGACCACATTATAACCTTCCCACGACCCGTGTTTGGGTCCCGACCCGGTCTTTGAAAGACACTCGTCTTGCCTGCAGGCCCTGCATGGGATCTGGTCAAAGTCTCCTTTCTCCTTCCAGCTGGCCATTGTTGTGGGACCTGATAAATATTTACTCTTCCCAGAGAGAGCGAGAGTGAGACAGAGAGCAAGAGAGAGAGAGAGAGTGAGAGAGAGAGAGTCCCATTGTAACGGATGGGTCAGAGACACTGGCAAACCAGCAGGATCTTCCCTTCCCTGCCGGCACCCAAAGACCCCAATACACTAGCAGAACTAGACCCTGACTGGATCCTCACTGGACACACTGGTTAGTGTGTGTGCATGTGCGTGCGTGCTTGTGTGTGTGCGTGTGCGTGTGCGTGCGTGTGCGTGCGTGCGTGTGACAGAGAGAAAGAGCGAGATGGGGCACCGAAAATGACAGAGAAACGGGGGCGAAGAGAAAGACACAGACAGACAGATCTACAAACAGATGAGAGGAGAGCCACAGGAGAAAGAGAGAGCGGGTGCATTTGAAAAGACGAGTGGAGAGAGGGAAGCCCGCGGGGAGCCGTTTAACACAGCAGACCACCAGCGTGCCTTACAAGACAATGGACGCAGAGACGAACCGCAGCACCAAACAATGCGTTCGCAGACAACAAGCTGTAGTGTTATGAATACACGTTATTCCTTCAGGCAGCATCTCCCACTTAGCCGGTCCTCGACAACCAAAGGAAACCCAATACTCCTGTTTCTACAGCAGAACAAAGTGGGGCATTCTCAGGTCAGGTTGAACTCAAACTGTTTATGTCAAGATAACGACAGTACCCGTCTACTTGGTTGAAAACCTCAGCCCCAAAATGACAAATCACCACTGTTGTCTGCTAAATTAAAGAAAATAAATAAACAGCGACATTGGTTTGAGATGCGCTGAGTGAAAAGGATATTAGGCTATGCCTGGTACACATTATGCAACTTTTAGCCAGAGAGCGCTGTTTCTGAATCTCACGGCTCTTTCTGTTCTAAAGAGTTTCTAACTAGGAATCTCAAGGGGTGACTTTAGGATTCCACACAATGGTCAATGCTCACGTGAACATTTCCTTCTGCAGTCTGATGAAGAGCTTGATGCTCAAACCAATATTTACTTGGTGGTATAACCAATACATCTTCATGGGAGCATTGTTCAGTGTGTGCAGACACTATATTTCAGTTTTTCACAGGTTCTTCTGTTGAGCACCTGTGTGTTCTTAACAGTTGCATTTATTAATACCTCTCTGTGGCAGTGTCACACTAAATTGATATAGATAGATAGAGATTCGCCTTTAATACACTGTGATTTTCTTCGGATATGTAAATGAAGACTAATACCCACAATCCAAGGGAAAGTCCTGTAGTCTGTTCTATACGTGCTATTAGTTTGCAAGGCCTGGTTTGTCCTGTCTGGCCATGTAATGGAAAGTGAACTACAGAACTATTCACTTTTTTAACCCCACCCTATTGTCATGATGGCGGACAGCTAATTCCTTGGCATTCGAGCCAGTAGTTTTCACGTTAATATTGCGAAAACAATGTTTTGTTGTTGTTCTGGAACAGGGAAGTGGTGGACAGACAGACAGACCAACCAACCCACCATCCTGATACCTGCCGATACCGGGGCTAAAAACTACACAAACGCCAAAATGTTCAACTAATTGTAAAAAAAAAAAATAAAGAAAAAAAGACTATAAACTAAATATTTTTTTAAGTAAACTATTTTCTATTATTTTTTTGTTTCGTTTTTACATAACATTTCTCTCTCCTGACAAATTGTTCAAAGTCAGAAGAGTGCTCATCTCCAACCTAGCAACAATGCAACATCCTGCACTGAAACACTGGCACAATACCCTCGAGTGACACATAATTGACAGATATATACAGCTATAAAGTCACGTATTTACCTCCAGTGTGTGCACAATCCAGCCACTATCTCTGATGGGATCAGAACCACTTTGTTGAGACAAAGAGAAAAGGGTGCATGCAAGAACAATACGACATTCAGTTAAGAGAGAATCAGCACTAGTCAAATAGTCATCTCTGAATGCTCTTTGGCATGGGTTCCTATCCCTCTGCCTCCTCAGTGTTACTTTCCTCTCAATGTTATTAGTCAGTATCTGGGTTGACTCAGCAAGATCTTGGTCTGGAGGAGGCGTTAGCCCTCAAGTTTGGTCCATTAACTTAACATTTGCCAGTCATCATCTGGACAAACTCTTCATAGTTGATTTTTCCATCTCCATCAGTGTCAGCCTCACGGATCATCTCATCTACTTCCTCATCAGTCAGCTTCTCCCCCAGGTCGGCCACTACCTGACGGAGCTCTTCTGCACTGATGTAGCCGTTGCCATCCTTGTCGGCTATTCTGAAGGCTTCTCTCATCTCCTCACTGTCTGCGTCCTTCATCTTTCCTGCCATCATGCCAAAAGAAAACTAAGTTAAAAAATGTTTCTTACTGCAGCTGGTCTGGCTACCGATAGTTAATAGTTAGATTGGTGAAAATGGTTTCAATTGTACCATTAACATTCGTTTGTACTAATATCCCTCTGCGATGATGACACACACACTATGAATCTCTGAAGCCATGTTGCTAACATCATGTTAATGACATCAGTCTTGCCCAAATATGGAGTGGACGGACGGGCAAAAGGACACATGAATTCTCTTCTACAGTAGATGGCTCGCCGCTCGCACGCTGCCTTAAAAAACTACTTTTAAACTAAAAAACTAAAAAACTAAAAAAAGAAACAGTGGAAAAACACTAAGTATCACCACCAGACAACCCCCCCCCCCCGCCTCCATGTCCCCAACAACCCTCATGAAACACCATTAAAAATCAATGAGTTGAAAAAGGAAAAAGACTTTAATCAGAGACCGAGACCAAAAGCGTACATGAATTTGGATGAATGGCGTGAATAAATGTGCTCATGCACAATGTATGCATATAGACCCAGCCTGCATTGTGTCACACACCGTTAAAAGCCCTGGACTTCCTCGACTACTACTGCTCTGTGATCAAGGCCAACCTCTCCTGACGAAACCACAGAGCAAAGAACAATAAACGCTAAGGTTAGCGTTGTTCTTCTGAGGTTCAAACATCTGTGCCTTTCCATCATTGATCGCTTCCTTTCTTGTGCCGTGGTTAGACGACCTGCTTCCTGTCTGGGAATAGGCTCGGAAATGAGCGATGACTTGAGAGAACTCTCATTATAAGCTGAATCATTCATGAGTCATGCGAGAATATTTGTGTCCTAGGGATTTAGCTACACACTGTCAGTGAAAATAGCCGATCGACAAGCTATAGCATTATGATGCAATGTGTTGTGAGCTTGTAGTGCAATTTTTGATAATTAAAAAAAAAACATGAATGAAAACTTGCCCAAAATAGGGATGCCAGGTTGAAAGTAGTTAAGACCTAATACCGTAATAAGGTCCTGTGCAACAGATTCAGAGACCTACTGTACTGTGGAGCTGGATTAGCCTGGAAGTGTTGAAATAAAGTGAAATAATGCCAAAATGCTTACATCTCTTTACTGTTGTGCATATGTTCAAATCATTCCCTTACACAGACAATCCATATTCATGTTGTACTACAATTAATGTAATTTTTGAATGGTGAATGCTACTCGCATAATAATACAGACATGCTTCGAATATGTCACGCAATAATAATGTACATAAAATGTCTTCAAAACCAGATTTGCAAAGATACCGGTAAATGCTTTTCTCTTTGCATTACATAACATAAGCGTGCCTGAACGTTGTAAATGAATGCTCGTTTTCCCTGACATGGGGCCAAAGCTAACCAATCACATAAATCTGCATTTGAACAACTTTCACAAAAAAAGGAAAAAAATACAATTCGGCTGAAGAAGCAGCCAAGCATCCCGCTGAGCTTATACACTGATGTAATTCCCCCGCACCTGCAGCTCGTTATGTCGAGGAGTGGTGCATTAATCACGTTTTCTTAACACCCGCCGTAACGATCGCATCACTGCAACGCAACAGTTTATTAAAATAAACAAATCATAAACGTTCAAAGTAGACATCATATCTGCAATCCCACGCCATCGCAGCTGATGCTTCTAATGGCAGATCCACGGTTGCCAGGTTGTCTGCCAACAGGGATTACTGCACATGAAAACCCCAGCCCCCGGGCGCCATCACATAGACACACAGACGTACTGTGGTGTAGTTAAACATCCCGCTAACCTCTCATTAGGCTAATAAAGACTGCTGGGTCACCTGAGGCGGTGGGTGACGACGCAGCAGCCGTTTGCAACATTGCGGGATCAAAGAAATCAGGCCCTTACTCTGTGTGTGTGCGTGTGTGTGTGTGTGTGTGTGTGTGTGTGTGTGTGTGTGTGTGTGTGTGTGTGTGTGTGTGTGTGTGTGTGTGTGTGTGTGTGTGTGTGTGTGTGTGTGTTGCATGTCAAAGACAGGATATTAAAGTGAGCAAAGAGAGATAAATGCATGGGTGGACACACGCCCACATGAAGATTGCGTGTGTGTGTGTGTGTGTGTGTGTGTGTGTGTGTGTGTGTGTGTGTGTGTGTGTGTGTGTGTGTGTGTGTGTGTGTGTGTGTGTGTGTGTGTGTGTGTGTGTGTGTGTGTGTGTGTGTGTGTGTGTGTGTGTGTGTGTGTGTGTGTGTGTGTGTGTGTGTCACAGGTTGAGCTGAAGTGTGGTGAGCTTGTCGATTGTAGGGTATTTTACCACCCTACAACGACGTATAAACCAGGCTTAGTAATCAAGGTTTCCCAGGTACAAGACAGTCAACACAGCTGCCAGGGACGGAAACGCTGGTTACTGGCAGACATGCTTTGAGACAGCATGATAAGAAAAATCGCATCCTTGCCATAAATAACAGAAAACTCTTCCCAAAGCGCTCCCGTAAACAAATTTATAAACCCTTTTTCCCTTCAACTTAAACCGTGTTAATGTGGTGTTTACCCCCCTAAGGAAAACAACCCCCACTTATTTCTAGAAGCCGTCAGCACAGCTGTGCACGGTTTCGGACCCATTTTTACCCTCTCAGAGCTAAACTAACACTCAGGATTTTACTGTGCAGGCAAGCAGGCAGGCAGGCGGGCTATGTGAGCAATGAGTCGTGGGTAAACAGCTTCACCTGGTGCTTTTTCACTGACCCAGTTGTAGCGAGCTGAAGAACAAACACTCACCTTTTACTGTTAGCTTGTCTGGACTTGCCAGACAGAGAGAGAGAGAGACAGAGAGAGAGAGACAGACAGACAGACAGAGAGACAGAGAGACAGACCGAGAGAGAGACAGAGAGAAAAATAATGACAAAAAGTGCTTTCCTTTATAGTTCCTAGCATTGCACAGTTTGCTCGTTTTCTTTGCTGGGTTGTTTGCGATTATGGGAATGATACAAACAGTATGTGCTGTATGTCCCAGTGGATGACAGTGTCGGCTAAAAGCCCAGATTGAAATGAATTGCAGGGAGAGATGAGTACTTGGTCACAGAGGAGCTGGAGCGCACGGCAAGAGTCGTTAAATTATTTAATGTTTGGGTCTTGGAAGAAGTTCAGAATTTAAATCTAATATTAAATTATTGTAGAGGTAGTCCGGTATATATCGGGCCGCTATCTGCATTTTGTGCCACATTAGGCACAAACAGATAATTGGCAGATAAACACCTTTATTATCTGGTGTAATTCTAATTTCTTTCACATGCAGGAAAAAAAAAAAGTCAAGCCACTTGCGAAAGCAAATGACAACACCTGGCCCAGTTGGCACACTTGCATGAAGTGTGTTTCAGACTAAGTGCTTGAAAATTAAAATAGGGTAAACAAAAGACATGCCTGCCTAAAATGAAAGACACATGCACAGACTGTGGACAGGGCTCCAGGGTGCATCCATTTTGGGCGCACATGCACCCAAACATCCGTCCCGTGCAACCATTCCCCCCCCCCCCCCCCCCTTCATTTGGTCACACCAGTGCACCTTACATTTAGCAGGTCTGTCTATGTGTGTGTGCAGTATGTGTGGGTGGGTGCACCTAAATGATATGCAGGTGCACCTATATGAAAACGTTAGTGCAACCAACTAAAAAGTTAGTCTGGAGCCCTGGTGGAATGTGATGCCTTTTAGGGTACAAAGACCAGTTATATAATATGTAAGGGATAATCAACGACAGTTAAGCACTGCACGTGTATGTTTATAGTTTAGTCAGTAAATGAATGAGCTGTGTGAGCCTCAAATAGCACCATCACCCAAGTTAGCAGTGGTACGTGGAGCAAGATGTCTTACCAGTGGGATGACAACGAACAACGCTCTGCACCTGTTCATGCGTTCAGATTTCCCATCTCTTTACAGCAACAGATGAATTCTGGGGGGGAACACAGAGATGATATTTTATGAGCATCAGAAGAGTCCAGGAAAGGGTAGATCCGGAGAGAGGAATCAGTGTATATTGCATAAATTAATACAAATGTTGAATGCTGCTAATCACTAAACCTGATGAGAATCAACGTATAAAACCTTGCTGACTACTGTATATAGTGAGTGGATGCTGCAGTTTAAGTCCCCGCTCATCTCACATTTCTACTCTGCTGCTAGTAGAACAGTGTTTTCCAAACAAATCCACATGGGGTCGAGCAACTGTACGGCACAAGAAGAGCCCAAAGAAATGCTGGACTGGGTTAATAATCCATGTCTATATACTGCAAACAGGTCCTTTCAAGCACAGCTGACACACAGAAACGAGCCTGCAAAACAAAAACAAGTGATGATGAGGGAGAAATTGTTTTAATTGGCAGGCAGAGGTGCAGACAGAGAGAGAGAGACACAGACAGAAAGAGAGACATACATAGAGACAGGGACTAAGAGAGAATGTGACATACTTCCTGAAAGCTTCCTGAAAGTTTCAATAGGGCCTCTTTGGGACCCTCTCAGAGCGTACACACACACACACACACACACACACACACACACACACACACACACACACACACACACACTCGTCTTCCATCTCCTCCACCACCTTGACCTTCCAACTGAGGGGTCACACCAGTGCATGGGTCCTCTCAGATCGTTAATAAGGTCAGGAGAGGTCACTTGATGGTTATATAAACTGACAGAACAACACGCAGCGGACATATACATGTGTACACGCAGACATACACACACACACACACACACACACACACACACACACACACACACATTCACCTTATTACCATGAGAGGACATTCCACTTAATTCCATGAATCTCTGCACATTGATCCTCTCCGCTACGTGACTACACTGTGTTAACGACTTTAACCCAGGTGTCCCTATTTTGTCTGTTTGGCCGTTATCGGTGAAGATGTGCCAAAATGATCCCAAATGTTGTGTGAGCTTGTAGATCAGCAATTTATTTCTACTTGTCGTACGAGAAACTCAACACCGTTGTAAGCTTGTCGATCTGCTATTTTTGGCAAAGAGATTCGGTTGTGTGCGGATCAATGGGATGTGCATGGCAGTAACACAGCGGGGGTTTAAACCCACTGGAGCGACACATACTAAACATGTATGGTCATATGTTTAAAAAGGTATCCACCTTAAACCCTTCCACTAAACAAACTGTAACTCTAACCTTTACCCCAACTACCACAATTGAACCCCGACAGATAGTAAAACTATATAGTGCACATGCAGCACGCGCACACACACACACACACACACACACACACACACACAGTTAACCGGACTGCTGCGTCCTGCAACACTGAACTGGCGGCAGTACTAAACACAACCCTATGTTGGAAAATAGTGATGGAGAGGTGAAGCGAGGGAGGGAGGGAGGGAGGGGGAGGGGGTGGGGGGGTTATGAGTTATGGTCAATTAACTTCAAATGCGGATAATTCAGGAAGTGTTGTGGAAATTCCAACAACAATGGGAAACACCAGGCACTCAGTTCCCAGACAAATATATCCCGTCTTAAATTATCACATCACGGAACAATGTATTTCCACTGTTCACCTACGTGGACAGCGTTGAAAAAAAGAAAAACTTGGAGTTGAGGAAACTGAGAGGAGAAGCGAGAAGAGAAGAGGCAAGTAACGAGAGGGAAACGGGAAGGGACAATTTGATGGAGGGAGAAGAGACGATTTGATTGGAGATGACAGGTGTGCTGTATGTCCCCCCCCCCATCCTTCTGATGCCAGCGGCTCAGGAAGGGACAGGTAGCCTAATAGCAGGGTTATGACAGGGTTAGGACATGTCCTTGGCAGCTCTAATGGTGCTGCTGAACAGAAGGCCATTCAAGCTCAACATATGGTCCATATCAACAATTACTAAGGTGTGCTGTGATACGCAGAAGATGAAGGATAGCAGTAGTCACTGAGGAGGAAAGGACGAAGGGGGGGGGGGGGGGGGGGGGGGGGTTGAACAGATGCAGAGAGGAGGGGCTTTTAGCCAATTTAGAATAATGACCTTGGGTCAGAAGGATGTATAGAACCTACTGTAATGCCTGAAAGTCCAGTCCACCTCAGTTCAAATCAAACAACCTCCCCCATCCTCCCCCTATGTTGAATGGCAGAGGGGGAAAAAATGTGTTGGTAGACAGCTACAATTACTCTAACATGGTAGTAGTAATAATAACAGTGTAGACTCTGTAGACAGACTGGCGCACATAGAAGAACATTGTAACATTGAGTTTGAATTCTGTGATCTGTTGTCCGACGCAGTTGATAGGTTGTCCAACTGTTGTGTTCTGTGGCTGTATGTTTCTATGCATTTTTGGTGTAAGCTGTGGGTCCCATGTAGACTGAGGAACGGAAAGGAATGTCGTTTTATGACGAGAATAAATCTGGTCCAACATCCATTAATATAAAGCTGGCCTGCGAAAGAAGAAACCAAGTGGCCAGTCAACGGTATAGCAATAGCACTCCTACAAAAAAAAAACATAATTTTCCAATTCCTCGATTCCAAATAGTCCACTAAAATGTACGGTCTATGTTTGAAACGGACAGCGCAAGGTATTAAGAACAAATGTCTCTCAGTTTCTGGAAAAACTTAGGTAAGATATGGTAACGAGTGTTAACATCTAATGAGTATAAGGAGAAGGTACCCTGTGACCTATGAGGTTTGTAAGGATGTGATGGCCATCCTTGAATATGCAGGAAGAAGCAATTGGAAGATGAAATTCAAAATATACTAAAAAATATATAAGATAAAAAAAATATCAAAGAAATGCATGAGTCTTGTTGTGGTACTACTTCAGAGCTTCGACTACAAAAACAGATCACTACAAACAAGTGGCTGTGGTGTCCTCGAGCGGAAATGAGAATATACTTCCATGCTAATTTAGCTCAAGTCCTAAACAGACTCAGGTTGACCCTGATTATTTCACGTACACACCGCTCACAAGCGATTCCCATCTCCCTTGGCTAGTGAAAGGGCCAGGCCCAGCATGTGTGCAGTGTGCAGCAATTACTGCGATGAGGCTTGGCTCGAGTCACGGTCAGCACTCATTTCCAGGAGAGTCACTCCAATTCTGCAGGTTACAAATCCAGGAATCTCCCGACCAATAAAGACATCTCTCCAAGGCCATTTCTGTGTGTGAAGCCCGGGGGGGGTATGGGGGGAGCATAGTGCAGAGCCCTGACAATATTGCTCACCCAAAAAACAAGAGACTAATGAGAAATTCATGTTCGCACGTTGTCGCAGCTTCTCGATCGGAGGGTTGAGGCTGAACGAAACCATATTTCGTTTCTGAAGTCCCCGCATTTTTGCACAAAATGCAGAGACACGCTCCATGTTGGAAGACACAAACGTTGCTGTTGTTGTTGATTCAGGGACAGAATCCTTTCCCTCTAAGCCGCTATTTGCTTTAGCGGTGACGACACAAGCAGAGGAATTTGGGCAATGCTTGTGTATCACAGACTCATTTCCTCTGAGAGAGGGCCATCTCCAGACAGACAGGACAGCAAAGAAGTCTGCTTTATTCACTCGCCTCAGGCTTCAAGACAGCTAGGATCTTGTGGCCATGTTAAACATTGGCATTCCTTTGGTGTAGAGCTCTGCTGTGATACACGCACGTGTACACACACACACACACACACGCACGCACACACACACACACACAGACACATACACACGCACGTCATATGCAAACACAGACACACGTGCAAGCAGAGTTGTAGGGGCATAGGCAAACACAAACACACATACATGTGTAGAATTCCTTGGGCATAACAAGAAACACAGACAAAGACATACACACACACAAATAGAGTTGCATGGTTGTTGGGGCCTGCCACATTTAGTCACACAGGCGTACACATACGTACATACATACGTACATACACGCACGCATTAACGCACACACACGTGTACACACACATATATGCAAGCAAGACACACAGACACACATTATCCTTTACGGTCACATTTTTCTACCATTCTCCTAGTAACCAAAATCCTAGGAGGAAAACACAAATTGAAAAATAGCTAATCTTATCTGATTGCAAAGAAAAGAGGTGTGTGTGTGTGTGTGTGTGTGTGTGTGTGTGTGTGTGTGTGTGTGTGTGTGTGTGTGTGTGTGTGTGTGTGTGTGTGTGTGTGTGTGTGTGTGTGTGTGTGTTGCAATGACGTGAATCATTTACAGCCAGGGCCAAATTTTAATTTGATACACAATATGGTTGCCAATGACTGTAATAGATTGTCACAAAACATCAAAAGACCTAGCTCCTCATTTGTTTGTATTTTTCCATCTCAGAAAAACGGAGCTTCTTATCTTCACTTATCTGACATCTGTGTGTCAATGAATTCAAAAGAGGCCTTTCCGGACAAAGGGAAATATCTCTTTAACCCGCCATAATCCCTTTTTTATTTTTTGAAGATTATTTCATATTGTACTTCAGAGAAATGAGTCATGGCCTATTGGAATTCCCGTCGGCTTACAGTCCTGTTCTATACAAACAGGAGTCGCTCCCGATTGTAATGGATCAAAGTAGCCTCATAACTCCAGCCCTGCTTTCAAGTTTACCAAAGGACAAGCATAAAAAGCCATAGCACGCTCTCTGTAATGGGATAAAGTCAAACTAAAGCTGCCTTGAGAAAACTTCACTCATTCAATAGAGAGTCCATGCCAAGATTTACTCCAGCACTTCGCTTTTCTCCCTCCCAACCTTTTCTATCCCTCCTTTCTATTCCCGCCATGATATTTTTCCACCTTGTAACTCAATGCAATGCTACGAGTTGACATGCCAGCAAAATTCAATACAATTCCAGCGAAGGAAAAAAAATGTCACATGAAAAGAGCACTTAAGGATGTATTTTCCTTAAGTGCTTGACAGTCAAGGAGAAAAGACGTGAGCCAACCAAACAAATTAACCACCTCTTCACTTCATGGATTTCTGCCAAGCATCCTCCCCCCCAACTCTCTCTCTCTCCCTCTCCCTCTCTCAGACTTGCATCTTATTTCAGCTGTTCGATTTCATGCTAGATATGTTAATTGCGGCTGAAAGTTGCAGTGGCGCCCATGCGGGACGTCTGTGGGTGTTTTTAAAGGCAGAAAGAAAAAAGAAATCCCCGTATCGGATGACATCGGGATATCAACATGGGAAATCTTGTGTGATGAAAGGAGTGTGGTTGGGGGGGAGGAAGGAGACAACAGCAAAGCTAAAACCGTCTGAGGTCATCGACGCTAAACAAATCAGATGATTAGAGCATGGAGAGAGAGAGACGGGGTGTGTGTTAAAAAGGGGATTGTAACGTCCTTTGGATTAAAGTCAGAGCCACAAGTTAATCCCATTACACACTGTACGAGCTACCTGACCAAATCCCTGTAAACCCTTTAAACACTACTGAAATACCTTGACCAAAGGCCCTGCCACACCTACACACCTACACACACACACACACACACACACACACACACACACACACACACACACACACACACACACACACACACACACACACACACACACACACACACACACACACACACACACACACACACACACACAATAATTATGCATGTGTCCAACCAAGTATAAACAAAAGCGCATGTGTACAGTAAGTCCACACATACATCCATACACATGCACCGATGCACACATACGCAAGCATAAACACAGTCAGACACAGACTAACATACTGTACCCGTCATCTTCATTTGTGTATGGTTGAATCACCAGTCAGTGGCTTTAAAAGTTATATGATCTTCTGTAGGGGGATCCAAGCTAATAGAAAGTTAGGCTGCACCAACGCTCCTGATTTCGTGTATAGAGGGGCGGGTGTATAGAGCCTCAGAGAGATTGCGGCTGCATCCCATTGGTTCACCGATCTGTCCGTCAACCCCCGCCCCGTTAACACAACATTACGAGCGACGCCCACTGCACTCTGGTTGGTTGGGGAAATGAACACTTCCTCATACCGGGTACACCGACGCGTTCCTCCAGGCTTTTATTTTTTAGCAAAACTAAGCAATAAAAGCCTGGAGAACATGCTATAATTTAAGCCATTGTTAATAAGAATCAAAATAGAAAAATGTAAATCTTGTTTAAAAAAAACCCCTAATGATGATGTCACTGGTAGGCAGATTTCTGAAGTGTCCACAGCCCTCCTATGAGACAGACCGAATAGAATTTGTTTTTACCGTTTTAGTTTTATCATGAGCATTTGTGAGGACCAATTATACGAAGATAGGTCCTTTAAGTGGTTAATCAGACTAATTGATTTAGTTGATGTGTTGATGTATAAAATATATACCAAATAATTCTAAGAAAAACAGGCTTCTAGATGTCTTTGATTCATTCTAATCTAATAATCAGCCCTAATCTTCTCCAGATAAAGAAGAGAATGGAGGTAAATATTGGGTCTGACACCTTTTCCTCCCGCAGCATCGACTAAATCATCTTCATTATCATTACAGCACAAAGAGATTATTCTTCTGGGTAAGTTTAAAGTTGCCCTGAATAAAAAGTCATCCCAGATAAAAGACTTGAATCATTAGCTGCGAGAAAGTTTGGCGTGTGTGAAATTATCCATAAATTAATCATTAACTTCATTCAACTAAATTGTTCACCACTGTCGTTGTTACAGTTGTGGTGTGGCCATCCACTTGTGTTAGAACGATAAAAACAAAAGAATAGTTACAGTTATGGTTATAGTTACGGTATACTTATAGTGTTTGGTGTGGACGGCCCATTACGGGTCTGTAACTGTGGCCTGATGCATGGGCCAAACTGGGGATCCTTGAAATTTAAAAAAAAGTTGAGAATCACTGTCCTGAACCACCTTTGCCTTGCACAGCGGACGAGCCTTGACATAAGCTCACAGAAGTTATTTTCAGTAGAAAATCATCAACCATGAAGAGTTCCAGCATGACTGTCGCTCACAGAGGAGAAACATCAGGCTTTCTTCTGAACCTAAACGAGTGAAACGAGTATCAACATTAGGAAGAACGCAGTGGAATGACACCGACACCGAATGACACTACTCCGATCAAATGAGAAGAGGGTGAGAATGTATGTGTGTGTGTGTGTGTGTGTGTGTGTGTGTGTGTGTGTGTGTGTGTGTGTGTGTGTGTGTGTGTGTGTGTGTGTGTGTGTGTGTAATACGGGTGGGGGCGGGGTTGCTGCCGCTGCTCGGCGCCCTCTTGCAGCTGTTCCTGTGTGCCTTGGTACGGGCACTGTTTGTGTTCCCAGGAGAGGGTTGGACAAAGCGCTTCCAGGTCGCCTGCGAAACCTGCCTTCTCATTACCAGAGGTCAGCCTGTTGGAACACAACACTGACCTCTCACGCCGAGGGGCTGCTGAGAGAGGAGAAGGGGGTGGTGTGTGTGTGTGTGTGTGTGTGTGTGTGTGTGTGTGTGTGTGTGTGTGTGTGTGTGTGTGTGTGTGTGTGTGTGTGTGTGTGTGTGTGTATCGTGAGTGCGTGTGTGTGCGTGCATAGGAGCACATGAGTCAGTGATTGTGTTGGCAAAGGGACTTAACAGTGGAACCAGAGGAGTGGGGAAGGTGAGTGAGTGTTCACAGTATAAAAGGTCTTCATCCCTCACCCTCTCACTTTCATTCAGCCCCATCGTCCATCTTGAGGCCGCTAAGTTGCTCGTTGTGGGCTGTTCCGTTGCCTGACATGAATCCTCCTTTGTGATGGCTGCCTTCCACATTGGCACAGGCTAAAGCTCCTTATCAGCTGGCAAGTCATTGTACATACAGAACACTCCCTCAAATAAGGAGGTCCAAGGAGATTTAAGGCACCGATTTGAATGTTTTCGTCAGCCGCGCCCCTCCCACCTATTCCCAGCTTGTGTTGGGGGGTGTCTGGTATTTGGCACATGCCCTGGTGAATGCCTATAGATGGCATGGCTCTTGGATCGCAGTCGAGCTCATTAGCTCGACCCCGCTGTTGCGTTCACTCAAACCAGACCGAAGATCTGATGGAGGAGGGGCTCAAGACGGAGTGTGTGTGTGTGTGTTGGGGGGTTGGGGGGTCCTTGGATAAGGCAGGCCTTATAATGGCTTCCTGTACTTATGAGAGGAAAACACAACAGAGAGAGGATGTGCGGATGATGGTGATGATAGAGACAGTTTTATCCCAGGGCTCTCTGATGCCATGGTCTTGGCATCGTAATGCCTAATTAACCACATGAACCATCGTGTCCCTATTCTGGGCATGTCATATGCAAAACGTACCATTAAAGTAGCTGATCCACAAGCTCACAACGCGATGTGATGCGTTGTTTTGTGCGTTGGAAGTGGCGAGCTTGTAGATGAGATTTGACATACAACAAAGTATATAGTGTTTAAGTGGTTGCGCATAGAGACGTGAGTTCACGTGAGGTTGGGGGGGGGTGTCAACATCTGGACCTCGGGAGTCCCTGATGATCTCCAATCTGTGACTCTGACTCAACCAGTTAACAATACCCAGCTCCTGCAGCTAGGCAATTGTTTCAAACTTTTGCCACGATTACGATTAGTGAACGATTCTTTTTTAAGTGGCGAAAATAGCAGATCTATATCCTTGCTAGTATAAAACAGGATTATGTGGTTAATCGGACTAATCAAGTTATTCGATTATACGAAATCTATAAGAATTTCTTCTTGCCGATTCGTTGATTTATAAGAGGGAAAAAAGGGGGAAAAACCTGCTTCTCAATTATTCAATTAACCTACATGAGCAAGATTAAGTCAGTTATTGGTTCTAAATATCGGTTTCGGTATACCACCTCCTCCTCCTCATCTTCCATATTCTTCCTCTTCTTTGCTTCCTCCTTCTTCACTCCTTTGGGACAGGGATAGACCCTGTCATTTAGAGCCATGTGAAAAAACCCAATTAGCAGGAATCTGAGCGGTGCGCGCCAGGCTGGACGTGAACTTGGAATATGCAAAACACACAGGGGCCATTAAAATGAGGGCCACGGCGAAACGTGATCGAGCGCGTCAGCAGGTTGTTAAAAAAAATAAGGGCCCCCTCAAGATCAATGTAATTACCAAAGCTTTTATGCCCAAGACTTTTCCGGGCAGAGCAGCGAGTGGCAGCTGAGGAGGACGAGGGATATGGGTGGGGGGGCACAGGGAGGGTGGGGGTTCAACACCAACAGAACCCTCCTTTCAGCTACAACCACAGGAGAAGAAGCAAGCACCTCCAGCTGCCTTCCATCAACAGCTATAATAGGAGGAAGGGGAAAAAGAGAACGCAAGGACGAAAGAAAAGAGGTCCGCAACACCTGCGGGGGGGGGGGGGGGGGGGGGGGTTGGTTGGTGTCAACAAATGGACCCGGCCCGGGGTCCTCGGGCCCCGCGGTGATGCACCCAATAAATCCTTGTGGTTAGCTACAGTAGCGCGCCTTGTGCCACTTAAAAGTTGACCCCCAGAGGGGAAGTGGCAGTGACCCGACCTGGAAGCTTTAGGATTTAAAAATGTTTTTAAGGCCCAACTGATCGTTACAAAGACAAAACTCGTTCTGTTTCTGCCCGGAAACAGAGGATGGATAATAAGGAAAAGGAGGGGGGCGGAGCGGAGGTGCACGACCTGAAAGCACCCTCAGAAATAATACTCATTATTTTAGTGATCCTGAACAAAACAGGTGTTTGGTTGTTGTTTTTATTACTCAACTAATTGAAAGTGTTATTTCTACTAATTTAATGACATGTAACATTATGTGAACTAAACTCAAATACACCAAAGTTTCTATATATTTTTTTTTAATAAAATAAAAATAGAGCTACAAGCTCTAAGCTACTATATAGGCTATCTTCACGATTCGTAGTATGACTAAGCATATAGGACTTAACTTACATTGCATTTTTATACTTAAGACTAATCATCATGTTTAACCCTACATATTTCATCGCACAATGAATAGTGAACATAGACGATCTATACGCTCACATCGTAAAGCAGCACCACCCAAAATGAAAAAATACCCTTTTTTTGAAGATGGGATCCCAGATTGAGAATCACCATACCTCCAACCTAATCCAGAGCCACACAATGAATGAGAATGTGATTGACCCTTGAAGACAACTTCACAAATCACAAGAAAGCCGTGCCGGTGAAGCGCCACAGAGGAAGAGGCCTAAAGGACTGTATAGTACGGAGTCTCCTGAGGTCCATAAAACCTGCTGTGTTTACAGTAACGGGAGGGATGGCACGGCTCAGGTCAGGCCTGCCCTGCTATTCCAGATGGCTGACAGAGACCAGGCCTGTTCTTAAACACACACACACACACACACACACACACACACACACACACACACACACACACACACACACACACACACACAGGGACTGATGACAACGCACACAATATTTCTATACTCATTACTCAGAGTCTCACACAAATTAAATCACAAGCAACACTCAAGAATCTTCTAGATGCTTGCAAAGAGCAATATGTTCAACAGAAGAAGAACCCAGTTTGTATGAATATGCTTGGCCTCTGTACACACACACACACACACACACACACACACACACACACACACACACACACACACACACACACACACACACACACACACACACACACACACACACACACACACACACACACACACACACACACACACACACACACACACACACACACACACACACACACACACACTCTCCTTGACACACAGTGCTTGACAACAGAATGTCTCCAAGGTTCTACATTAGATGAGCCACATTCCTGCAACAGACAGAGAATCCAGGTTTTCAACACAGCTGTCCTGTCAAGGACAACAAAAGAGAAAAGTCTGCAGACATCAAAACTCACCTCAGTGAGGTTTTATGTCTGCAGTAATAAACACATACAGTACAGTGAGTACACATGAAGACAAAAGAATCAGTTTGGCCATAAGCCCCATGTTTTAAAAAAGCTACTGTTTCCGAAGAAGGCAGGGAAAAATCTGTCTGTCCTTCTTATCTAACAAAACAAACTTTTTTTAAAATGGATTCAGAACTAGTCTATAGACGAATGTACAAATCTGAAACATGCCACTGCCCAGCAAATACTGAAGAATCATTACACTGCAATGTGTTCAATCTGCATTTGTCGGGAACGATGCAAGTTGGGACTGCATGCCCCACCCAGTCATGCTATACCCTTCGTACCCTTTGTCAGAGTACCCGTTGTACCTGTCTGTCTGTCTGTCTGTCTGTGTGTGTCGATTTTATGTCCATATATGGAGATCTCTGTATCCGTCTGTACTTGTCCCTTTAATGCCCGGATATGGAGATCCCTGAAGTCAGTATAATGCTAAGGCTCTGTACTGTATATGCCCGTAAGCATAGCAGTCGGAAAATGGTTCTGGACAACCGGAATTCCATATATGCCAATAAATGGGCATATTGGTGGTTTTGGGACAACCGCCGATTCGACTTCACGCACTCCCTTCGGTCCTCGGAGATATGCGTTCCGAGTTTGAACTCGATCGGTACTGTGGTTCTCGAGGAAAGAAACACGCATGCACGTGCACGCACACGTGCAGAGATTTCACACTAACACTAACTACACTAACACTGCCAATTTCTTGGAGAAATCAAGATGAGGCACCCAGCTAATTGAGGAATTGAAAAGAACCATCCCAGCAATCTGGCATGTTTAGCCCATTGATTATTATGACGGTATACTTGCCATTACTACCAAACATTTTCCAAAGCATACAGTTTGTATCATTTTACAGGATGCCATTGGTTTCCATTCATTTCAGTACGGTATGAAAACCAACTTGCAGGGGCTTGAGACTTTCTTGAGAATAAATTGCATTGTGTGGTTCATTTATGTCAAAGTTACGTTATCATAGAAACAAAATTCAAACATCCATCACATTAATTATTAATGATGTTTAGCTAATATTGACTAAATTATTAAGGTATGCTTTGCAACATTTTAATAAAGTTTTCGCTATTTTCTATGTTTATGTACAATATACTGTAGCTGAAGCTGTTAATAATGACATGTGCTGATAGCGGTATGGACCTTAAGTCTCCAATATTTCCTAATTTATACTGTCTAATGGAGCAGAAATGCCATATTAAATTATCCAGGAAGGATGAGGCAAATGAGGAATGAGAATTGGAAATAAATGGAATTATATTGGATGGATTGGCACGTGTAAGAAGGAGAGAGCGAGCCAAGGAAAGGAACCCTCCTCAGATGTGCTGTTGTAGACCCCCCCCCCCCCCCGCCCCAAAACAATCATTTTATAAGAGAACCAGAACATCCACATAATATGGATTGAAGAGCTGCCAACACTCCAGGGACTCCCAATTAATAAATATATCCTGACACAGGAACCAGAACCCCTGAGTCCCCACAGCCCAGTAGACGGGAGACTGGCCAGCATCAAATACAGCC
Organism: Gymnoscopelus microlampas; assembly: GCF_963454915.1. Classification (NCBI taxonomy): domain Eukaryota; kingdom Metazoa; phylum Chordata; class Actinopteri; order Myctophiformes; family Myctophidae; genus Gymnoscopelus; species Gymnoscopelus microlampas. The sequence goes on from NC_139953.1 coordinate 18,950,145, forward strand.
TCCTCGACTGTTCTGTTCTGTTGGGTCCACCAGGAATCCAAAACAAAATGAGCATCAGTTCAGCACTGTACTAAAAACAGAGAGCTTTGATGTAGTGTTTCCCACATGAGCTACTATTCAATCTGCCCCCCAAACCCCCCCCCCCCCCCTTTCCTCCCCTCCGACAGCAACCCACCAAAGAAAGAGCAGAGGAAATGCAAGCCAAATGTTTCCTTGGCTCTGGGGCGTGCACATGTATGTTTTTGAGCATGTGTTTTGTACGTATGCATGCATCGGTGCTTGTGTGTGTATTTTTGAATGCATACTGGTGTGTGTGTGTGTGTGTGTGTGTGTGTGTGTGTGTGTGTGTGTGTGTGTGTGTGTGTGTGTGTGTGTGTGTGTGTGTGTGTGCGCATATCTATGGGCCTTATCGAACCTGCATGCTGCCACTGACTGAGTGCGGTTTTCGTCAATCAAAGATCCCACATCTAAGTGCGATATGAAATCGTCTGGCTAACCCGAGTGAAAACGACTGCTTCCCTCATCAATCACACTGTAATACGCTCTGAAAAATGTAAAACAAACATCTAGGTCACAGCTAATGTAATTAAACGCGCGGCCCCAAACCGCTATTGAATCAAAAAATGAAGTTCCGCGAAAACATTGGCTACTGCTATCTAAACCAGTATTCCTCTGAGGAGAGACAGAACAGAAAGAGAGAGAGTGAAAGAGAGAGAGAGAGAGAGGCGTGTAGGAACAGGAGAGCGAGAGTAAAGGAGGGGGAGTTATGTCTATTTTATGCTCCACCATACGGCAGTGTTGTGAACCAAAAATAGCAGATATACAAGCTCAACGCATCACATCCACGACACGTTGTGAGCTTGTAGATCTACCAACTTTAGCACCAGACACCGTTGTACGTCAAAGTGGAATCAGAATTAGAGCGAGAGAGAGGAAGGGAGGGAGGGAGACATTGGGAGACTCCGCCAGGTCAGGACCTGCGTTCATGATTTGAGGCATTTTGTTCAAAACAAGAAACTTGTGCAAACTTTAGATGGCAATCTTAGCCAATCAGGCTGGAATATGAAAAATCGGACAGATCCGTCTTGATCACATGACTATAGAGATACTGTGTACCGATTTGCGTGAACTTTTGATAAAATCTGAAGGAGTAATATCAAAAGAATAGTTTAGACCCATAGAATAGAATAGACCCATTTTGTTTAATGACTATATAGAGATACTGTGTACCAATTTGTGTGATGTTTGGACATCACGCAAATTTGTACATTACCAGGCGGTCAAATTCGACCTCCTGGTGGCGCTATAACAGGCCGTTCTTAAGAATTGGGGGCATAGGTTCTGCTCTGGCGACCAGGGAGAGTGTGTGCACAGTTTCGCTCGCGGACACACTCACGGACGGATGGACGGCCAGGGTGCAAAACATAGTCTCTGCCACGCCTTCGGCCTGGCGGAGACAAAAAAAGGGATGGGGGGGTTAGAGAGAGATTTCTCCATCTATCCATCCAGCTCTATTAAGGTGACACAATCAACAGAACGGTCACTTGCTTGGGCCCAGTCCAAAACTTGCACTCTTTCCCCTCCATCTCTCTCCCTCCATTTCTTTCTCTCTCCATCTCTCTCTCTCTCTCTCTCTCCCCGTCTCTGTCCCCCCTCTCTCTGGGTGCGCCTCCCCCCGTTGCAGCACTCTCTGGTTTGTGTCAGGCTAATGAACAGTTTCTTAACGGTTCCGAGCCAAGCGAGCAGATGGAACTCAACGAAGATTTACACAGAGAGAGAGAGAGAAAGAGAAAGAGAAAGAGAAAGAGAGAGAGAGAGAGAGAGTAGAAAGACATGGGGCCTAAGTCGGGGGGTGAGAAAGAGAGAGTGAGCAAGGAAGGGTGAGGTGGGGGGGGTTCAAAATCCACTCCCAAAAAAGTTCTGGCTAGCAAGCCCAAAATACAGCTTACATTTGCACATTTTTTCAATTTATCTGTTATTGAATTAAGGGTTCAGACTCTTGGACGCCTTTCAGGAGGAACACAGCAGAAAGAGAAAGAGAGGAAGAGAGAGAGAGAGAATGAGTGACAGAGAGACCAACAGATACAGAGATCGCCTAACCAGTGCTTTTTCCTTTAAAAATGCTTCAACTCTAAGCCGATTGGTGACAGCAGCCCAGCACAGCCAACAAGACAGATCAAGCTACATCTGAAATACCAAAAGATAATAAGGAAACTAGTTTTTAATACCTAAATGACTTACATCACTGCAATGACATTAGAGACCCTGTTATACGTTACTGTGTTACTGTTATAATATTATGGCTTCAAACAATGTCCATTCTTGTTGGGTCAGTCCACTCCCTTTTATAATTTCCTCCCCGGGATATGCAGCAGGAAAGCCTGAAGGGATATGGTTCAAGAGTAGGCTAAAGTCTAATTTATACCAAAATAAATGAATATAGCAAGCATATCAGATCTACAAGCTCACAATGTGTCGCAATTTGAGCTTGTATAATCAGTGTGCGACACCTGCGCTCAACCAAGTGTAACTCAAGGTTGAGGAGCGAGGTTCTATTGGGACTGAATCATAATATACTCATATCATGTGTACACACAATACATTCGTGGTCCCGGCCGGGTGCATCTCATCCCCAGGCACAGAGTGTATGTAACATGATAACCTGGCTGACAATCTGAAGCACTGTACCTCTCTGATCTGCAATCAGTACCAACAAATAGGCCTGTGACAATTATTACATACTCATCTAATCGCAATACATTTTTCATAACCGTCATAATCGTTTCCATGTTGAAAGATTTTCACACATTTTCAAATATAAAAAAAGCAGAAATAGCAGATCTACAAGCTTGTAGATCAGCTATTTCTGCTTTTTTACATGTATAAAAATGATCAAATATGTCAATAATTTCTTAGTATATTTCAGTTATTTGTCATATCTACCCTGAGCAAAAAAATATGAAGCCTAAAAGGCTTCATAATGTTCCAATGTTCCAATGTCAAACACACAATTAAATCGTTAATCGCAATTATTTGAGTGACAATAAATCGTCAACTTAAATTTGTAATCGTGACAGCCCAACCAACAAATGATATCCTCACAATAATTCTAGACATTCTTTATATTGCAAATTTGAAGGGTCCATAGAAAGAAAGGGGAAGAGGAGGAAGTATAAGGAAAGGAAGGAAGGAAGGAAGCTCTATCCAAGTTAGTCTCTAAAGTCTAAAGCATGTTCATGAAGGGATTTTTAACTGCAGCGCCAATGCATAAGGTGCCAATTTGGCTTTCCAATATAGTGCTGATACTTGGCCTCAAACACATACTGGCACGGTGTGGAAATACGTTTTATCGACCCAATATGCAGTTTTCTGCACTTTATTAAAAGTCCCACAGGTTTGTAGGCTCGCCTGGTTCCAAGGTCCAGTGCAAATCATGTCATGGAATGTTCATTCATAGAACAGTTCAACTGTGGCCCACTATTCCAATCCACGCATTTGGCCAGCTGAACGTATCACACGATGGGTCCAGCCAGGAGAGGAAAAGGTCTCTTTTCTCTGTAGGGGTAGTTGAGTCACTTCTCCATCTGCCGTCATTAAGGTCCAGCTTTCCCATACGTGCTACCTCTGAACTGATATCACTGGGCATGTGCTCAGGTACTAATGGGTCTCTGTGGTACTGTATGCCCAAATGCCATTAGGGCGTTAATAATGCAGGCATGGAGATTGACAAATAATGTCGGTTTCATAGAAATAGGTCAGCTGAGAGCAGGGGTTTTCAGGGAAGAGAGGATTTAAAATGTATTAAGTAAAAAAAAAGAAGAAGTAATTCCAACGCAAAACAGCACCTCTGTCCAAGTACTGAAGTCATCTTTCTACAAGTCTTTTAGTAGTCATGTCTGCTTTTATATTGATGTATTGCTGAAGCTTGTTTCCACTAACAAAACTAGATGAAAAGAGAGGATACTGTCCAGTCACCACAATGCTGAGTGCTGACTAATGAAGACTGGGCCAAACCAAAACATTGATAACGCTGAAAATAAGCAAAATGGCCCCACCCTCATCTTATTTCAGTTCCGTTTTAACTCAGTGTCGACAGTCTTACCAACCCAAGCCACAACTAACCAGCGTTTGGCTTTTGGTTTGGTGGCTTGTTTCCAAGCATGACTGAGCCGGACACCACGTGTGTCCATGCTTTAGCTGCAATTAAAGCCAGCAGGCAAGATCTCTGGGAGGCTTCTTCCAACTAGACAGACAAAGTCTGTTTTTCAGCACATGATACATTTTTGGCAGCCCTTCACATCACTGGCAAATGAAATCAGATTGCAACAGCCAATTAAATTGTGTCGCATCCCAGATAGTTAAATTTAAGCACAAAATACACTATGAACGGAACACAATGTTAAGATTCTTGGTGATGTTTTTAAATAGAACTAACAGGTTCACCAGCCAGCCACAGCTGTCATTAATTTCCATACAAATCTCTAGCCTTTCTGTTTTAAGCAAAAGCTAACAGTTATTATTTAGAGAAATGCAACCTTGTCCCCATTAACAAGCACCTGTTGCAAACATGGAGCATTATTGTGGGAAGGGAAGGGATCTCTCTCACACTGTATTTTATTCTCTCTCCATCTCTCTGTTTGTGCCTCACTATAGTTTTTTGTGCTGCTTATCACCCAAGAACAGAGTTTTACTAGGTTATTGATTATCTTCAGTACATCTTTGCTTTGCTCATGTTTTCCAATTTCAGTCAATACTGTAAGAAAAATGACTCTACAGTAAATGACTCCCTCCGACAATGTTATAGAAAAAAAACTGTCTTCTAATACACGTGTTGTAGAATCAATGTTTCTAACCCCGACCTTTCTTTAGGGGAAAATCAAAGTGCGAGTAAGCTAGTAAGTGACTGAAACCAAGTCTGATGAAAACTCTGCTTGGAAAAGAGAGGTAAGTAAGGTGCTGAGAGCTCCCGGGACTCAGCACTGCTGAGTTACATATTCCATATGTCCACCATTACTCAACGTTGGCTCCCATCAGTTCCTGTGGGGCTGAGGCCTTTCAGCCATTCAACGCTAATGGGCTGCTATAGAGCAGGACTTCACAGGACCTTTTCTACGAGAGAAAGACGACGGAAAACAGACGACTGTGTCTGTTATGTGTAGGTTGCGTGTGTGTGTGTGTGTGTGTGTGTGTGTGTGTGTGTGTGTGTGTGTGTGTGTGTGTGTGTGTGTGTGTGTGTGTGGACATGTGCGTGAATACAAGCATTTTGTGAGATCATAAATGTCATTAAAACAGCCATAAATGGACACGTGTGGACATACACGAGACTGCTAGATAGTGATTTTAAGTATTTATATTGTGTGTGCTTGCTTGCTTGTGTCCGTATGTACGCATGCACACGTGTGTGTGTGTGTGTGTGTGTGTGTGTGTGTGTGTGTGTGTGTGTGTGTGCGCAGACCCCCACTTGGTGATATATTTTTTTCAATGAAGATCAGATCAAGTACAGTAGTCCCAATGTTTGGCAGTCTGGTGTAAAAAAAATGCTGAATCATGTTATATTGTTAAATACACTTAAATATATTAATAATCTATATGTGTGTGTGTGTGTGTGTGTGTGTGTGTGTGTGTGTGTGTGTGTGTGTGTGTGTGTGTGTGTGTGTGTGTGTGTGTGTGTGTGTGTGTGTGTGTGTGTGTGTGTGTGTGTGTGTGTGTGTGTGTGTGTGTGCGCACACAGCTGCAATGCTCTACTTTCTCTTTCTTTGAACCTTAACATACCACACTCTTCTTAGACAAATCCTCGGCTTAAAAAGACTTTCCATTACAGCCCGCAGATTGAAGTCAAGCGGTCAAGTATGGGTGTGACCTGTCTCATCCACTCATCTCATCTCCACAGAACTGATGGTCAGAGTCCTCTCCGCGCCAGGGAGGAATGCGGGGCATGCATTTCAAGTATGCCTCTCAGGGAGATGGTGCCAGGCCGTACCCACTGCTGAGGATGACGTCAGGCTAGGGCTGGGCAATTAACCGAAAATATATCAAAACCGATATTTATTACCATTAACCTCCTTAATCTTGCTCATGTAGGGTAATTGAATAATCGAGAAGCAGTATCGTTTGTATTTCTTACGACTATATCAACGAATCGACACAAAAAGTTAGAATCAAAAATTGTAATAATCTAAATTGAATAGGCATTAATAGGAATTAAATAGTTGGGGAGTGACATGCAGCAAAGGTCTGCCGGGCTCGGGAACCAAATCCGGGACTCGCTGTCCGGTTGCATCAGAGTCTACATAGACAGGTTTCCTGTTAGTAAACATGAGAGGAATATGACCGCGCAGCTGCGGGGGGAAGCCTATGGGTGCGTTTGGAAATTACGCACCGGAGCACACTCGCCTATTAGTTTGTATTGGCCAGTGCGCTCACTGCCGCTCAGGGCTGTATTTTCGAACGCGCCTTTCCCCAAGGCATGCGCCTTAATCACTCGGCCAATGGCTCCCCCTAAACACATCAGATTCAGCCCTGTGTTATACTTTGTTGTACAATGGTGGCATGCGAAAATAGCAGATCCAAAAGCTCACAACATAACGCATTGTGAGCTTGTAGATCTATTTTCACTATTTATTTATTTTGTATCGTTCATTGATAGTAATCGAGGCGAAAGTTGGAAATAATCGCGATATGGCCCAGCCCTATTCCTCTCTGGGAGATGGTGCCAGTCTGTACCCGTGAACAGTCCAGCTGTCTTCCTGCACTCCCATGATGGGCAGAGGGAAGGAAGTAATGGTGGAACGAGAGAAAAAAGTACAGACGGAGCAAGGAAAGAGAGGTAGGGACAGAGAGAAAAGACAGACAGATCGATTGATGGCAGATCAAAAGAAGACCTTTGCCTCTGTGTTTGTGTTTGTTCTGCACGTTATGCATGACTCACCTATATAGGCCAACACAGCACCATGACAACCAGCCAAAATATTAAAAACACCATACGCACAGGCACCATAATGAGGCAATGAGGATGGGCAATTTCCCGCAAAGCTACATAATTGCAAAAAGCATTTTTCATGATATTTGTGTTGAATGTAATTCATTATGTCATGTACGTCATTTTCTGGGGTGGTCTAAACGCCATTTCTAATCACAGCTGAAGGTGACACCGCCCGTTTACAACTGCTTCGACAAGTTACCCATGTGGGTAGCAGGCCTGGTGGCCAGACTAGTTTATATGTGACAACCACGACAACCTGGTTTGAAATAAACCTCAGAAATTCCCCGTTACATGATCTACCTGTGTTGATTTAACTCAAAGAGTGTAAAATGAACACTGAGAATGCATCTGTGGTGCACTGGTGCAACTCTATCCTGTACTTGAGTAGCAGGTTAACCCATTCAATCCAGGAACGCATCTGTGTCATTTTTTATTTCTTTGGTTATTCAAAAATAGCAGATATACAAGCTCATAGCGCGGCACCGAGTGCCGCACTATGAGCAAATCTTTGAATATATATATTTTTTTAAGCGAACATTTGTAACTCAAATCTTTGCTTCTGGGGGTCCCTGGAACAAAATATTTTGAGATGGGGGTCCGTGGCCAAATACATATAATTTTGGGGGTCCTTGAGATGAAAAGGTTTGAGAACCACTGATATAGCAACATAGGTTTTTTCAAAAAACTGTTTAGATTCAGAAGACATTTTGTGGATTTGGCCTCAGGTCTTAATGGGTTAAACTGTGGATAAGATTGAGTCTGAGATCTGAAATCTCTCATTGCCATCTTCTCTGCGGGTAAAGTCAGCCCTCTCAGTTGCCTCAACAAGCTGTCCACAACTCCACATATCAAAGCCTTGAGACGCATTATGCATACATGTCTCAGGTTGGACCAGGAGTAACCGAGCCCCTGGCTGGGAGGCACATGAGACAAATATGATTGGACAAGGCAGGGAGCTCCGGGGTCAAGGCACAGCCTGAAACATGTGTCCCAGGGTGGGACGGCCCAGAAGAGGAAGAGGAGCGCTGGCTCGCTCTCTTGGTCAGTCAGCATTCCCCAGTTTGTGCAACAAACCCTAATGAGGCTTTTCTCTGTGGGAGGGGATGAGAGTCCTGTCTTTGGGGATCAGTCTGGGGAGGTAAACAGCAAAAAGGGTGGATTCGGTCAAGCAACACGCTCACCCCGGGGCTTGCTGAAGTGAAGTAAGCCCAGTAGCATTGGCTGCTCTACAGTCCGAGAGTAGAGCGAGGGACCTAAGAGTCTATCAGGATGACATGTTGTTTTGAAGAAAATCCAAGTCTATGTGGGTTTTCGAGCAGGTTTAGGTTCAGCTCACATTTTGATCTTTTGAACTTTATAGCTACCCTGTATAAAAAAAGAAAAAGAAAAAGTATTGTCATTGCTCCAAACTGGACTGAAACAAATGTCAGGGTATGAGATTATAAGAATAACACAGAGGTTGTGTAGTCAATACTGAGAATACGTGACATAAAAGGTTAAAACAGCTTAACATATATATCTGGGATTGATAAATCTACAAAGTTAATACAGACTGAGGTAACCTGCTGAAAAGAGAAGGCAGGAGGGGGAAAAGTCAATGTTCAAAGACATTCTCCCTCTTTCTGATCTCCCTTTGACTTCAGTCCACCTGAAATGCATTTATTCATTTTTCTGTTCTTTTTTTAACTCTCCGTGCCTCTCTTTTCCTCAGGAAAACCGGGAAGGTGGCGGGTTTGTAGCAATGCTCGATTTAAAAGTCAGATTGCCATATATTACAATAATGCGCTCTGACAACTCTATTGACTCCAGTCCACATATTTCGGGGAGGGTAAACGAGAAAGGAGGAGGGGGTAAAATAGTGGAACTAATACACAACACCTGCTTCTTTTCCAGCATACCCCCCAGTATATCAAATATACAAACAGTGACAGCTGCAGCACAGGCCCACAAAGATAGCGAGGCTCCAGGGCCTGAGATACCATGCCAAAGACAGCAGAGGCGCGTTGTTCCAACCGGGCACTTCTTCTACTTCTTCTTATTCGTATTCTTCTTCCTCCATGGGGCCCTAGCCAGGTCAAATAGCTGAGAGCAGAGTGTAATGGTCAGAGCCTGTAATATTTCACATATGACTTTTGAGGCTATCGATTCCTCCCATCTCCAGGCCCCGGGAAAATGGGGGGAAAAAAGAGAAGAAAAAAGGCCCCTATCAGGGAGCCTGCTTTCAATTACGAGGTCCATAAAGAGGCTGAGATAGGAGCCGACGTGATGAATAGCCTCCGAGATGCCCATGATAGGATCCATGCCTGGGTCTGGTGATGCTCATGGCTGCCTGGCTGTCTCATCCGCATGCCAGACCCCGGGTCCAAGACCCAGACCCCAAGCCCGGCTACAGTCAGACAACAGCAATAATCAAGCTAATCGGGGAGAATCAGCAAATCAGGCCAGAGGATTAAGGATTGATCCAGCATGTGCCCTATACGAGAAAGGATTCCTGATCAGTCTGAGAGAAAGGTATCAGGGCATAATTTTTGACAGTGAGACATCCCACTCAAGTGACATTAGTCACTTAACCCATTCAATCTGGGAACACATCTCTGTCATTTCTTTGGCTATTCAAAAATAGCAGATATACAAGCTCATAGCGTGGCACTGAGTGCCGCTTGTAGATCTGCAAATTTTTTTTTAAATCGTGATTTTTTGCAAATCTTTGAATATATATATATTTTTAAAGCGAACATTTGTAAGTCAAATCTTGGCTTTTGGAGGTCCCTGGAACAAAACATTTTATGAATGTTTGCTTTAAAAAAATATATATTCAAAGATTTGCACAAATTTTCATGATGGCTTTGGCTATTTTTCAATAGCCAAAGAAATCTAAAATGACAGAGATGTGTTCCCGGATTGAATGGGTTAAGCCCTACAGTATATACTAAGAATAGAGAAAATTGCCGATCAACAAGTTCACAATCTGTGAGCTAGTTATATTTTATAATTATTTTGCCTATAATGACATACAGTATGCCCAAAATAGGGTTAGTAAAAATCTAAAAGAAACTCTTGTTCCACTTCTATCTGGAAAGTTTAATACAGGACATGGCAGTGTCATACCATATTCTAACTGAAGCTGTACAGAAGGGGAATTTGATATTTTAAAAAAAGGTTTTACACTAAAGTGACGTGCAAGAGCAACGCCCTTGGCATAGCCAAACGTACGACAATTTGGAGCGTTGTCTTTTTTCCAGCGCAAGTAATAAGGACAAATGTGCATGCAAGCGTTTTTGAGACGTTTAACAAGTCCTCATCAAGCCGGGGAGTGATTTATAGAAAACCTGTGAGATAGGGAGAAGTGTCAGCCAGGAGATGGTCCGTTTAATAGATTCACTTTAGCGTTGGGGGGGAGGGGGAGAATAATTGTCAGTGAGTGGAGGTCAAAGTGAATGTGAAGAAATCTAATGGCTGGACACTGGATTGCATGCACGTTTAGACTGTACGTGTGTGTGTGTGTGTGTGTGTGTGTGTGTGTGTGTGTGTGTGTGTGTGTGTGTGTGTGTGTGTGTGTGTGTGTGTGTGTGTGTGTGTGTGTGTGTGTGTGTGTGTGTGTGTGCTGTGCATGTGTGTATATACTGTAAGTACAGTTATATCGTCTCCGTCGGGTGGAAACCTCATACGTATGTCCAAAATATGGAGATAAGGTTTCTGCCGGACAGCAAGGATATATAGATAGATGGAACTTGATGGAACTTTATTGATCCTGAGGTAATTTTGTCGTCATAGCAGCACCGCAGTAATAAACATATGATGATACAGGTAAGTGTACATAGATACAGAAGAAGTAGTAAGGTAACACTAATTGAAAGTATATAATATATAAAATGAGACTCATCTGTTTGTACACAGATCGCATGTTTGCATTATATGAATCGTAATAATTTAAACGGCCTTTACAATCTTCCTTTTTATCAATCTTTCTCATAGGGCTTCCTCGCCGCCTGTGTTTATGGACACAAGCGTGACATGAGTTTTTTCCCTGGAGGTGAAACCGTCTCCAAAACGTGGCTTCGTTCACCCAGCTGCACTATGCAATCCTTTTAACCTTCCTTTTAACGATCAAGGCCAAGTAGTTTCCCATTAAGGACAGAAAAAAAAAACTACTTTCATCAAAAACGGAGAGCTTGAATTGGCTCGGTGTTCTGCTCTCTGATGGAGAATAGAAACTTGGTTGCGGGGTGCATGTATTTTAGAATCGAAAGTGGAGGATCTATCTTTAGATCGTCACACAGATCAACAGTACACTGTAAGATCCTGACTGTTGATTTAACTCAGTGTAGAAATGGGGGTCCATTTGGTTCCATTTAACTCAGTGTAGAAATGGTTCCATTTGTGCACTCTGAATTAATGTTGCCTTTGGGGCTTCTGTATATTATTACAATTATTGTTTTTTGTTGAGTTTTTGTTTTGTTTTGTTGTTTATTGTTTTTAAAATGATTTGAAATAAAGCTGTTCATTCATTCAAATCTTGTTTGGCCTCTTTATGAGCATGCCAAAAATGGAACCAAATGGAACCTTTCAGGGATGAATTAACACCTTTGCAGGTGCAGTCCTCGCCACATGTGTCATGTTCAAGTGTCATGTAACTGGCCTTGAGAGCTCCGCTTAATGTGTAAAATGTATGAAGGAAAAAAAAGGAAAAACGTTCTGATGACATCATTTGGTTTTGTTCAATCACTGACACATCAGGTCTTTATTTAAAACATACCATAGCTCAACATCTGCTACACACACACCATAACAATGTTTCTTATGATATTAACCGCCATGCAAGATGGGTTGGGGGGCCTGTCTACCCACAGAACAACAGAAAAACTTGAATGTTTTCATTAGACAGGATGCTCGCGCAACGACAATGTTTCCTCAAATTTGGGTCCATGGTTGAGATCTCATCTCCGCCGAAACTAAAACGTTTTAGCCCACGTCCAACTCCAACATCTTGTCATCCCTGACAACAGAGCCATGAGACAGTGACAAACTCCATCTTCCCAGCGCCAAGAAGGCATCTCTCTCTATCCTAAATCACCGTCCAATGCTGCCTGACAGCAGTAAAAGAAAACAAACACACAACCACAGCAGTCTGAAGTGTCTGCAGAGACAGAGAGGGAGATTAGGCACGGTGGTGCCATGGGGTCCACCGAGAACCCGGAGATATCTTCCTCTCTAAACTCTGCATCAAAGGGATCAGTGGAGCATTTTGAGTTATAGGCGGCAAGTGCGCAGTCAATGCCTTTTGGTGCCGCTGAACCCCCAATGAGATTAACCCTGTGCCACCCCGTGGAGGCAGGAGAAGGGAAGGTTAGGATATGGCGCTCATAGCTAGACTACATGAATTATGATAATACTAACAACTGTGTGCGAGGTAGATTATCAAATCAGCAACTGGACAAGAGGTCATTCGGGGCTAAAGGGGGCACTGGCCATGATCCCTAAACTCTGGTTCAAGTTTGAAGCAGTGAGTTTACAGGGGCAAACAGGGACAAAAAGAGGTAACATTAAATGATTATCATATGATATCCTATTATGATGATAAGTTACATCCATTTGTTGTACGGTTTTGGTCAGTACCGATTGTTTTAAAAATGGCTTAATAAATCAAATGGACGTATTTTTCATCCTCTACTACTGAAAGAAAAAAGCTATTGTATATTATTGTATCCCTTGTGGAAAAAGTAAAAGTGCTCCCACATCAGCAATAGGTAAAATGTTCTTTAGCTTCTTGCCAAAAAATACAATGGGGGAGATTATGAAATAAGCAGCTGGACAAAAGGCTTTGTAGACTTAATGCTCAGGGTGATATGATATTCTGTGGGAATCATTTTTGAGGCAATGGGGATGAGTAATACTACCCATGAGCAACATGGAATGGGGATTGGTAAAGGGAACAAAAGTGTAATAAAAATAATAGATATCATCATAATTGTCAACAGAATTGGCCATCTGAATTTCCACCAAATATTTCATTGGGACTTTTAGCCGAAGATGAAGAACTGCGTGGACCGCAACAGATGTAAGCTACAAGGCCATGTTCAGGCATCATGCTCCAGAGGTTAACCTAACAAACACGGCCAAACAAAACATTCAACTTGGATTTCAGAGTGCAGAACGTTACTTCGGGACATGAGTATTGCAGAAGGACTGATTTAGAAAGCGATAAGCTGGCATACAATACAGCGGCACTATGGCAAACTTGTGCCAATATAGAAGTGCGCCAAAAATGAGATGGTAAGCAGCTGTTTTGACCAGCTGTCCTAAACAGTTGTCTAAAAGGGCCATGGGGCCAGGATGGAGGGACTCAGAGAATTCTGATAAAGTGAGACTCAGAGCAAGTGGGAGAGATATACAGAGAGATAAGGAGGGGGTGAAGTGAAGGAGGGGGCGTGGTTTCCCCTAGAGTGCCTTCAGGTTCAATGCCTTGCTCAAGGCCTTTTGAGCAGTGATGGTAAGCACTATAGCCTAGTATATTGTTGCTGTCGGGCAGAAATCTCTTATCTTCATATTTTAACTTTTTGTGTTTTTTCCGTAAATTAGTGACCTACTAGATCATACTACAGCGTCACACGAAAGCATCAAAAGTAGCAGATCTGCGAGCTTGAAACACGGCGCAAAGCGACGTGTTTTGAGCTTGTAGATCTGCTACTTTTGCCATTTTTGAATTTTAATTGAGAAAAGTAACAGTTTTGGACTTATGAGGTTTCCACTCAACAGAGACGATATAGTGTGTGTATATACATACATAAAGATTCCTTCCTGTCTCCCTCTCCTTTTCTTCCTCAAATTTGGGTTTGACTTCACAAGAACATCTGTTTTTATGTCCGCATCTTTATTTGGTCCTCTCATTTAATTTTGTATTCATGGACAAGTCAGGAAACGAATTTATTGGTCAAATTCATCAAGGCCAAAATTATTTACAAGCTCACGCAAAATGTTTTTTTGTTTAAAGACAAAATTGAAATGACAGCAGAGCACTGAACTGTGGTCTGCAAAAGTTAGCTCCAGATCATCCCCTAGTGGTCAGATGTGAACATTGCAAGCAAGTATTTCAGAATACTACAGAATATAAATTAAGTTCAGGGTATTGTGTTGTTATTATAGTAGTAGTTGTTGTAGGAGTAGCAGTAGTGACAGTAGGAGGTGATGTGAATAACTGAACGATGCAGAACTTACTTACTGTGAATTCTGAGGAAAACCTCTAGGTTCAGGATTCCTTGTTTGCTGACAGCGATGGGGTGAACTCATACCGCAACCTCCTGGAATCCCTGATAAGAAAATCACATAGACAAACATAACTAAGTAACTAAGTACATTTACTCAAGTACTGTACTCAAATACTTCTACTCAACTACACCTCAGAGGCAATTGACTATGCGTGCAAGTATAACAGGGCTTTGACGTTTCTGCAACATGTAGCGGCTACATGTGATGGGTGACTGGCTAGTGGCTACGTTGTAGTAGTCAGCCATCCATACTGTCGTAATGTGATGTCATACGCTAAACATTCTTAAACTGGAGGAGGTTCAGGGCAGTCAAACCTTTTCTGATTCATTTAAGAGATGGACATCATTCTTAATGTTCACCCATTTCCATCTGTCTTTTATGAAGAGTTTTACCAGTGATTTCAGCAAGGCTCCTCAAGTAGTTGGCTCAATAAGCTAAAGCTCCCTTAGCTTACAAGTACTTAAGTAATGTTTCTCTGCAACACAATGGCCTCACACATGAGTAGAAACTGAATCATCGGCAGTGTGAACTAGGTGGTGCCAGGGCAATATATTGGTATTATATAGATATTGTGATAAATGGCACTAGATATTGTCAGGGATTTTGGACATCGTAATATGTGAAGTGTCATAATCACACTATTACAAGCTTACAACTACATATCACAATATTATGAGCTCACGATGAGGTAGGGCATTCATTTACACACAAACAAAAACATGAAAAGATGCTTCTGCCTGACAGCGACTCCCCACCCCAGTAAAAGGAGAACATGACAGTACTTGTGCAAACAGGCTGACAGGAGCTCCCTTGGCAATGGTCTGGTTCATGGACACACTTTAAATGATGTGGACAGACAGAACAGCGATGTGAGGAGTGGAAGGCCACTTGGTGTATGGCTGCTAGGGAAGGACATCCCAAGGCCACAGGATAGCATGTGTAACTCTCTCTGTGTGTGTGTGTGTGTGTGTGTGTGTGTGTGTGTGTGTGTGTGTGTGTGTGTGTGTGTGTGTGTGTGTGTGTGTGTGTGTGTGTGTGTGTGTGTGTGTGTGTGTGTGTGTGTGTGTGTGTGTGTGTGTGTGTGTGTGTGTGTGTGTGTGTGTGTGTGTGTGTGTGTGTGTGTGTGTGTGTGTGTGTGTTAGCCGGTGCACCCGGTCTGTGCAAATCATACAACAGCAACCCTCTGTAATATTCTCGATATGTCTGACTGCACTCTGTTACCGGTTAAACTTTGAAACTGGCGTCCCTATAATGGGAATGTCATTATAGGCAGAAATGTTCAAAAATAATTACAAAAAAATAGCAAATATATCAGATTTACAAGCTCACAACACATCAGATTGTGAGCTTGCATGTCAGCTAAATACCCAATGCGTCAACATCATACAACGAAGTATAAAATAGGGCTCATGTGGTTAAATGTGCATATTGCTTATTAATAAAATAAATTGCAAGAAATGACAGACGTCCAGTGTAACTGCGCTGATTGTAATCCCAGGTAGTTCTCTCTAAACCCAAATGACCCGCTCCAGTCTGACCCATTGACCTAGTGCTCTTTGCCTTTCATTCTGCCACTCATGATTCTAAACACTGTTCGTTGGCTATTGAGCTGCTGGTCACGTTCATATGACGCTGAGCAGCTATAAGTAGGGGATTATTTTCCTAATGCCTGTGAGACAAACACTTCCAGCAACAAAATAATGGCAAAGAGCTAAGCAACGTCACTCGGGTATTTCGATCCTTCCCCAAGCAGCACCATTGCGCCGGTCTCTGTGTGAGGTAGCCTAGTGACTTCCTATTCTTAACTTCCAGGGCGTCGTATAACGCAGAAAACAGATGGGTAGCGCCATTTATCTGCTACACACAGCTTGATTAATTGATTGAATACTTTATTGATTCTTTTTTTTTTAAAGGTGCAGGCAGTACAACTAGTTAGACACACGCCAAATGGATGACGCAATAAGCCAGAGGCTTGTTTCTATTGTGGACCATTAAACATTCAAATAACGGGACAAAAACAACAGTGCAACAAAAAGCAACTACACAACAATAGAAAATCTAAATCAGATTAAATTTATGATAGTGATATAAAAAGGGGGTGGGGGCCTGGTTACGGCACATGGAGGATGTCACTCACAGGGAGTGAGCTGTTTACAACCCTGGGGAGGCCAGCCAGGGAATGAACTTGGCTAAGTCCCATTTGAATGGTCGTGGAGCCATGTTTTTAGGTCAGCCTTAAACCTTAATGGGGAAATTAAAACTTTCAGGGCTTTTGGCCCTTCCACTGTGTTGTGGCTGCGAAGCAGCATGCATATTTACCATTTTTACCCTTAACTCGGTTTGATTTTATGTGGACCGACTGAACCAAATCCATCTTGTATTGCACTAGTAATAAGCAATATGACAAGGTGATTAACAATATTATGACAAGGTGATTAACATTATTATGACAAGGTGATTAACATTATTATGTTTGTGGTCTGTCTGCGCACGTCTGCCTCCGAGACGATTCGTGGGCTGGTCTCCTCAGGTGCTGCTGACACTGGTTGGTTGGCGTAGGTGCTGGTAGTGTCCTCAGGGGGTGCTGGTACTGGCTGGTGGGTATAGGTGATGTTGGCCTCAAACTGGGTGTCAAAGGTGTTCAGCTCGCCAGGGAGGGAGGCAGAGGGGTTCTCTGCATTTCGGCAAGCCTTGCCACATGCTCATTGTATCGATGACGTTAAACTGGTCTTCCAATTTGACCGTGTACTCCTTAGGAGCCCTTCTGACGTTTCTCTGGAGGACTACGCGGGTAGTAGGTCTCCCCTCGTTCCTGGTTCTGAAGGCAGCGTTATGTGCATGTAGTGCATACCTGGCCGTTAATCCATGGTCTCTGGTTAGGATACATTCAAACTGCCTTTTTTGGAAGGACGTCATCAATGCACTTACTGATAAAACCAGCGACTGTGTCTGTGAACTCGTTGACATTATTCCCAGAGGCGTGCCGAAACATCTCCCACTCCACTCGCTCAAAGCACGATTGTAGCATAGATCAGTATCAATGGGCCCCCTGTACGTCTTTCCAAGCTAAGGAGTGCGTCACAACATGGTTGAGAAGCCATCGCTTTGCAATACACACCTCAGATGCCCGAGTAAAAACCTACTTGGAAAGCTTTGTACAGTAGAATGTGTTCCATTTGTATTCCAGCTCTTGTGGGCTAACACACAATGAACCCAGTATGCCTAATTTGATTATGTTTATAAGTGCATTTTCAGCTTCCATTTGTTAAAGCTGCACTATGTGACTTTCCTGTTCTACCCTGGACTTGAATGAAGGTCTCCAGCGAAGTGCTGATTTTTTTTTTGGGGGGGGGTGTTACCACTGAGCTAATAGAGCCTGCCTGCTTGATCTGGAGAGAAATTGAAGTTGACATTCAGGTAAAAAAAAAAACAGAAACAGGATGTCAAAGGCCATGTCCAACCTAGACCCGGGATCTAGAATCTGTCTTAATAGAAGAGCAGGGAGACCAAATACAACCACCCCAATTTTATGAGTTATATTGTATTAACATACTCTACCATATAGATAAGATTGGACAAAATTACATTTTATTCACACAGAAAAATGACATAATAGAGCGTTGAGAAGTCTGTCCCTGAAGCTTATTTGTCTTGCAGCAGCTTCTGGATGCTTTCCCATGTGTTTAATCTGATACATAGCCTAAGTTTGATAATGGTTTGGATTGGAAGATAAGTGAACATGCTGTTTTAAAGAGCGTAATTGTGCTTGCGGCCATGGACCGCTTCCTGTTTGTGTCCTCACTGCCAAGTTCATAATATTCCGTAATGAATGGGTGTTTGAATTGTGACAGAACTGTAGGAATGTTCACTGTTATAACACTGCTATTAAAACCGATAAGCCTATTCAGCTTCCCGTTGTTGTTAATGGTACATGCAGTCTTAAATAGTGATCCATTGCTTTACATTGACAATTGCCAGCTGGTGAAAGTGTGCTCCAGGGGCCATATTCATAAAACATCTAAGGCTAAAAGTAGCTCCTAACTGGCTGAGTTAGATGGTGATTAACATTAAAACAAGCATTTAAATCTCCTCAGCTGTAAATGTCTACCCTAAAGTAATTGTTTAAAGATAACACACCCAGTGTTTAAGAATTATCTCGATTATGTGTGGATATACTGTATGTCTATAAGTTATTATTATCATCATCATCATCATCATCATCATCATCATTATTGTATGGCCGAGGAGTGAGTGTGGGTGTACGTATAGGGCAGTGGTTCTCAAAGTGGCGTAAGGGGACCCCCAAGGGTCCTTCAGGGGGTTCCAGGGGGTCCCTAGCTAAATGAGAGCTAGTTAGGAACAAAATGGACCCGTAAAAGGTCTGTGAGAGTTAAATTAACACAGATTTTACAGTGTAGATATGGGGTCCCAGGGATGAAAATGTTATCAAATGGGGCTCCATGGCCTAAGTTCATGGCCTTGAAATGAAAATGGTTGAGAATCACGCCTATACCACCGCCAGGGTATCTCAGGCTGGGAGGAAATCATCATCACATTACACCCTGGTTATTACATGATTATGATTCGCTAAAAGTTGCAGTTTCAAAACTTCGTTTTCAGCAGACATCCATAAAAGCAGATGTGGCTACAGATGAGGTGCAGAGCTCATGCAGAAGAACATGCTGATCATGCATTTGTATCAGTATCATGGCTACAACGACAGAAGGTCACACAAGGGGATGTTTATTGATGAAATCTGATGGGTAGCTAAAACTCTCATTCCAGTGGTGGAAGAAGTACGCAGATATTTTACTTAAGTAAAAGTAGCAATACCACAATATAAAACTACTGTAGTAGTCTGTACAAGTAAAGGCCTGTGTCCAAAGTGTTACTTGAGTAAATATACTTACAGTACCAAAAGTGAAAGTACTAAAATGTTTGAAAATAGCAGACCTACAAGCACACAACGCGTGAGCTTGTAGATCGGCTTTTTTCAAATAGTCTATGTATACAATATGGCTAAAGTGGTAAATGTATGTTTTATAACATTTATAGGCAAAGTAACTAGTAACTAAAGATGCAGTGGAGTAGAAGCAAAAGTACATAAAATTGGAAATACCTCAAAAATGTTAAGCCAAAGTGCAGTAACTACGTTTTTGGACACACCCACTTATATGTGTATCCCAAAGGTCAAATTAGCCTTTGTGATTTTAGGGGATGAACAAGTACCTCGAGAACAGATGTACATTTATTGTAATATCACGTATATGCCAATATCTCATTTGGCTGACCAGTTGAATCACTTTTAAACCAATTTTTCAGTGATGTTTTCCCCCCCGTAGTTACTGCACTTTGGATGGCAGGTATTACATTGTCATTCTCATAGCAGACCAGCATTGCAAAAACACAAAACACAGCGATTGTAGTCAGAGGTGCTTCCTTTACATCCAGCGAGATATTAGTTCATGTTAGCAGTGTTACCAGGTTCTGCGAGAGAAACAAGCAACCAGGTCTATGAAAACAAGCCCAAAAGAAGCGAGCCCTTCGCCCTTCGAAATATAGGCTAAAGGGGGGGAAACATGACACAAATGTGGTATGTTTTTAGAAACATTTTAACAACACAAATCTTGTATAGGGGGAGGTCCCTGACATAACATATTTTCAGATGGGGTCCGCGGACAAATACATGTACATTTTTGGGGGTCCTTGACTTGAAAATGTTTGAGAACCACTAAAAGACAATATGAAACAAGCCCCAAAATAAGCAACCACACTTTAAAAACAAGCCCCAAAAAAAAGATCAATATTTACAAGCTACTTTACAGGATAAACAAGCCCAAATGCACTTATAATAAGCGGACATGGCAACCCTGAGCGTTAGCCGAGTCGCTAACGAGCTAATGTTAGCCTCGATGACCATAAAACAGCTGGGCAACAAACAGCTGCATTTCCAACCAAACGTAGCACTCATCCGGCACGCCAGAAGTACTGCGGTATTTCAAGCAAGCGTGATAAACGGCCTCACAGAATGAAAGCGAGGAATGGAATCCCTTACTTTGTGTTGTGTCCTGGTGATGTGATGTCGCACCATCAGGGGCATCAGACCATGTTGGGTGGGCTGGTGTCGGGCAGCAGCTGCGCAGCCAGTTCTCCTTTTTGCACTGGAATTCCATCAGGAGAAGGTAAGAAATCAGGGTTGCCATGTCCGCTTGTTATAAGCGACTTTGGGCTTGTAAATATTGGCGTTTTTTGGGGGGGCTTGTTTATAAAGTTTAGTTGCTTATTTGGGCTTGTGACCTAACGTGGTTTAAACCGGTGGTTCTCAAACATTTTCATGTCAAGGACCCCCAGATTAATATGTATTTGTCCCCCCCATCTGAAAATATTTTGTGCCAGGGACACCCATACAAGATTTGTGTTGTTAAAAAAAAAATCAAAATGCTCTTGTTTTTTTTTTTCAAGATTATTTTTTTCTTTTATTGAAAATAGCAGATCTGCTTGTTTTCATAGACCTGGTTGCTTAATTTTCTCTTGCACAATCTGGCAACACTTTAAGAAGTGGATCGAGTCTAGAGATCCCATAGCTCGGATCGACGGTCACACTGTGATTGGCTAGGATGGTTGTCAGCCAGGCAACGAGTGTTATTTTTCTTTCACGTCCCACAACAACCATGCCACCTAGAAGCGCGCGTGCGTGCGTGCGTGTCATTGCAGTGGTGGACTGGGAAACTTTGATGATGGAGAGGGCCATTAAATCTCCACATTCACCCCAGGGGGCCACATTGCATGTCTGCACTCTCTCACCAGTAGCATACTGTAAACCCTATGGCCCAGTCAGTCAGTGATTCTCAAACTTTTTAATGTCAAGGACCCCCAAATTGATAGTCACGGACTCCCATCTGAAAATGTTTCCTGCCAGGGACCCCCAGAAAAGAAGATTTGTGTTGACAAATTCTTAATACTTTCAAGATTTAAAAAACATATGTTCAAAAATAGCAGATGTGCAAGCTCGCAGCAGCACGAAGTGATGCGCTGTGAGCTTGTATATCTGCAATTTTTGAATAGCCAATATATAAAATATGGATAAAGTGGTTAAAATTATTGCTGGGGACCCCCTGCAACCCCCCCCCCCCCCCCAAAGACCCCTGGGGGTCCCCCGGACCCCACTTTGAGAACCCCATAAGTCACAAATGAATGTATATATATAAAAAGCATTTAGTAATACTTGTATTAACTGTATAAACTTAAATACAGGTAGCCTACATTTGACATAAAATAATACAATATCATTTAATATAATGGACTGTAATTAAAACGGGTCATGCAACAGCAGAAATCATTAATATCAGTATTCAGATATTGACCAAACATCTACTGCTTAAATAGTTTTTTCTTTCTTTTTGTTTTGTTAAAATAAGTGTTAACTGCTATATCTCATTAAGTAGTAACCACTAACCAGTCTCCCCGTCTCTCCAGCTCTTAAACAGAAAATACATTTAGATACCAATTTCATTCAATTAGGAGAGAGTATAGACTCTATACTCTCTCTATAGACTAGAGGATACAGGCTACCCAAGTGAAATTAATTGGAAATTACACAAAAAAATGTGCATGCTAATTTGGAACACTATAAAATATAAGCTGATAATAGGGTTCTCTTTCGTATGTATTTTCTCTTTAAAGAGTGAGATGAGAGACACTCTATAGCAATAATTAATATCAGAATATAAAGCTTTAACTTTGCAACAAAAGAAAACCCTTTTTGTTTTTGTTTTAACCAGAAATATATCTTTGTCAGAGTTTGCTTATTTCTACCTCTCCAAAGACAACATATTCTATATGGTGGTGGCCAGCACTTTCAATTTGCAATCTTCCATTTTTTGTTCAATCAAATGGACATATTGTGGGTCCAACTCTGGCTGAGGTAGGTTGCTGATGCCCCCTGGCTTAAATTATGCCGTAACATTTGATGGCTTATATCAGTGAGTAGCGTGACTGGTGTCATGCCCATTGAAACTGAACCTGTTAACTTGACGGAAAACAAACAACACATCCTGTTAAATGAAAAAAAAAAAAAAGATATGACTGCTCCTTATGTTTTTTTCAATTCTTTCAAAGCACACAATTAATTGTCATTAATTAGAACGAAGTCATCTATTTTTTTCATGTGGGTTTTGGAAACCTATAGGCCTAGTGTTTTTGGTTTTTGGCAATTACTTTTATCATTGTTTTTGGATTGAAGAATGAAGGTCAGCGCAAGATGCATTCAGTCAGACATGTCCGGGTATCATCAGATGACGCATAATTAATTCTTCATTCAAAAACGAACCAATGTGTTTTTGGCAATTCCTTTGATAAATTTCTGTCTATTGAAGAATGAAGGTTAGCATACGGTACATGCAGTCGGTTGTTTTTCCAGAAACCAAAAACGGAAGTGACATTTGTTTTTCGTTTTTTCAACCAAAACGAAATCATGTGGTCCAGTTGATTTTCCAAACGAAAAAGATAAAGCCACAAAGAAAAGAAAAAAACGGTCACATTAGTCTTTTTGGCTAATTTGTTTTCTTCTTTTTGGGACACCTCAGCTCAGCTTCTCCTGAGTTAAGGTTAAGTCTACAGCGCATGGCTTGGGGCTTGGTGATGTCAGTTACAACTAGCTCCTGTCCATCTGTCAGCCCCAACTCCTTCAGCGTTTTAGTCAGATTTGGCCTTGTCTTCTGTTCGATTGAAACAACGCTTTGTAAATACAAGGTTTTGCTCTTTCCTTCTTCCACTGTTGCTGCTATAGCAGGCAATTTCATTTGTAGGTCGGCGTTCTCAGTCAGGTAATCAAGCACCTCCTGCAGCTTGGAAGATGAAGAGAATTGCAAGTCCAGAGGTACCTGGCTGCAGGATGGACAGTCGTCCTTTCGTGCGGCCTCAAACTTGTAGGTGTAGATGCCGTCAATGTCATTGAACAACATGTAGTTGTCAAGAAGATTGTAGGCTGATGAAGCTAATTTGAATACCTCTGTCGCGCAAGCAGCTGCAATAACTGCATTTGTGGACGCCACAGCTGGGATTATCCTCTTTACAACACCCTGGGTGAGTCTGTAGGTGACTCCCGTGATACTGAACTCCCCTGCCCTATCCAGAGATTTCTGGTACACCCACTGGATGTGCTTTGGGTCATCTCCATCCAGTTCCACTCCATCTCCAAAGGGCTTATCTTTAGGCCATAGCAGCATGCGGACATACTCAACACAATGTTCTGGCAGCCGTGGCATGGAGGCTATCGTGCACATGGGGAAGTTGATCTGAGGTGGGTAAAGGTCCAAGGTGCAGTCGATGCAGGCTGTCAAGCCAGGCAGAATGACTCTTGCATTGCCTTTGAAACCTTCAGTCCCTCCATCAATTAAAGGAATCATGGAACCTTCGTTTAGCACACCTTCCTCATACTCCAGCAGAGACAGTACCATACCATTCATCCACCTCCTAGCGACTACAGAGTCCAGTCCACAAACAATGATATTAAATTCACTGTAAAATTCCTGATCAAAGTCTTGAATTTTCTTAAAATGGGGAACAACACAACAACCAGGAACTCGAGTGTTAATAAATTCAGCTGCCACCTCTGCCTTGGGTCGACTAACATCTTTAGGCCTGAAGAGAAACTGCCTGTTGAGGTTAGAGACGTCAATTGTGTCCATGTCAATCACATCGATCTTGCGGAACCCTGACAAAGCCAGGTCTTTGAGAAGCTCGCATCCAAGGCCACCGGCACCAATGACTAGGACTTTGCAATCTAAAATAAACTGCAGTGACTCTTTGCTGGCTTTGAACTGGGAATGGGAGAAGGGCCCGGATCTCTCCAGAAACTTTGTGATGTGGTTCCATCTTCCCTCCCATTCGCTCCGAACTCTGATACCTCCATCCACCACCATTGGTTCATCTGCCATCTCTCTGTCTCTTTCTGTCCTTAGCTCTCAGTAATTTGTTCTCTCACACTCTGTGCCTCCCTGTCTTTTCCTTTGTCTCCCGATAGCTTAACTTGTCTTCAGACAAATTCGACATCTAAGAGTGTCATTCACCCAACACTTTATATAGGCTGACCTGAGGGTCTGATGTCACACATAACACAAACTGTTGCCGTGCATCGGTAGGCAGGTTTAATAATTTCAAACTAGATTAAAAACGATATATATATATTTCTTATTAATGCAAGAACAATGGCTTCTATTTCAGCATGCTAACTTTCCAGGAAGAGAAAGGCTGTTGTTTCTTTTCTTTTTTTCTTTGAAAGGCTGTAGTTTCAATTAGCGTGGAATCCCCATGATGATGTCACTGGTAGGCATGTTTCTAAACTGTTAACAGCCCACCAATGAGACACAGAGTGAGTAAATTGTGCCATCTTATAATTAGTATTAGTAAGGAGCAATTCTATGAAGATACGGTAGCGTCCCTATTTTGGGCACGTCATTATAGGTAAAAAAAGAAATCCCAAATACTTAGATTTGACAAAATAGTGAAAAGAGCAGATCTACTGTACCAGCTCACAGCGCACCATAATGTGATGCTCTCTCCACTCTGTCCCTGCCACCAGGGTCTTAACTGCTGCACCCGATCACCATCACATTGGTGTGTGCATAACAATAGACAGTAATTACTGTCATAAATAAAAGTTATGAATAGATTTTGATTGAAATATTCGCTTAAAATAATAGAAACAAGTTTGCCTCTCTCAGTGTGGTGGACACTCACCCACAGGACATTTAGCAAGACAATTAAAAAGTTAACCAGTGGCCATGTTGACGTATACAGTATGATCCCCATACTGTGGGGAGGTTTTCATTTAATAGTTTATAGCACTTCCAGAACAGGTAGCTAATCAGGAAGGCATGGGTGTGCAGAACTCTGTGTTTGAATATTGTGACCTCTACTGGCTGCAGGTGAGAGTGTTTGTTGTACAGTTTGTTGTACTTGATGTTTGACAAATTATGATTAAGCTGTGAGGACATTTTGGATAGTGTTTGGTTCTGTTTAGGTAACATACTTAGAGAAATAGTTTCATTGACCTTTATTTGGCAACATTCTGGACAATGCACAAGACGTAACACTGTTATGTGTGGCATGCATGAGGAACTATACCATTAACTATATAAATTAATGATCAATCATCTAGTCAGGAACTACAATGTTAATGTTAAGACTCCATAATGTTTAGGAAGACTGACCTGAGAGAGAGAGAGAGACAGAGAGAGAGAGAGAGAGAGAGAGAGAGAGAGAGAGAGAGAGAGAGATGCTGAAAAAGAGCACTCTGGGTAAATATTGTTAAAACAAAAAGTAAATCATTTTGTATGTGTAGGCTACTAGTACTGATTATTATTTATTCTAGTTTTAATTTGTATCCTTGTTAATAGTTGGTTTGTTTTTACTTTTGCCATACCACTTTGATTTTTTTTAATGAGGACCACATTAGAGTTAAGATGATATTTTATAGTTATTACTCTATGCATTTTGATTGATTGATGGAATGCACGAGGTACAGTCAGACATTTGGCTTAAGGGATAACACAAAAAAAGTCCTGGGGACTTGTTTCCATTGTGGTCCTATATGTATAGGCTTATACATTGATTTACATGTAGGCCAATACAATGATTTACATGTAGGCCTATACAATGGATAAATGAATGAATGAAACAATCAACCAACAAACCAAGAAATCAATCGATTAATTAATCAATGAATCAATCAATCAAATAAACAAACAAACAATCAATCAATCCATCCATCCATCGATCAGGTATGGCTGTGTGCTTAATATAACTGTACACAAACCAGTAAACCTACCATCCAGTACCCAATGTGGAGAACAGCGACCCCCTGTGGTCACATCACAGCCCGCAGCGCCGTCTGTCAGACAACTGTAGATCAGTGAAGCGATCCGCTCGGAGCTCCGCTGTCGTTTCAGGGACATGTAGTTTTTAGTGTACAAAGATCTGCGCCCGGCAGCGGCCTTTGTCAAAGACAAACTACAGTTCCCTCAGACCCAGTCGGAGGTGTTAGTTGTCAATATGGCTGTTGTCAGACAGACAAAGCAGATCGAGAGGCAAATAATTCGCCTCTGATTAGAATTCCTCACAAAAGGGTCGACACTGGGGGCACAATTGTAGAAAAAAAAAATTGCTCCATTGTTCGACTGCAGCAAAAACAACACAATAGGGTCTCTTGACTGTTAGATTTCTACATTTAAATGGTTTAAGCGGACGATTTGAACCGAGGTAAGTCGTCTCATCTTTGCTCTGTACGACCGTGAATGTGATGTTATTAATAACTAACATTTGGCTGGCTAGCGACGATGAGCTAACATCAGCTACTAACACAATGTTGGCAGGGCTAGCATGGCATGCTAATATAATCAGACTATGGATCATATCACTGGCTAATGTTGAGCTGCTAACGTGTCAGTGATGCTGATCGATAGATAGACCCACTGCAGCATTAAAACCAGCCGTGTCTGGGTCAAAAGCTGGAATGGAAAAAGAAAAAGCTCTTTGATTTGCAAACTTATTATACGCCACTACATTGTCTTTGATGGTGAACATGAACATTAGCTCATGTTAGCTTTTTGGGCAAAGGGCGTGAAAGGCTGGCAGTGCCAATGGGCTTACTTATGCTTTATAACCAACCATTGCGCTGCACAGCTGTTCTGCTGCCCTGCTGTAGGCCCTTTCTAACTTATATATTAACACTGTCTGCGATATGTGTGCAACATTAGCTGATCGGATAGTTATAGGGGGAAACCTGATCGGATAGTTAGGGGGTGTTGGCAGCAAACTATATAGTATTTAAGCCTGTTTGAGAGAATTGCCAAATTGGTAAAACTGTTTTGCACAAAGAAAGAGTGCATGCATTTGGCTGCATTTGTGTTGCACTGCAACCTGCTTGTGACAGTAACTTGCAATACATGACATGTCAACAATATCCAAATATTCAACGATGTTGAAAGTGCTTGTAGCTGTGTGTGTGTGTGTGTGTGTGTGTGTGTGTGTGTGTGTGTGTGTGTGTGTGTGTGTGTGTGTGTGTGTGTGTGTGTGTGTGTGTGTGTGTGTGTGTGTGTTGATTAGAAGTCTGGATAATAACACTATGTGCCATTCCATCGGTCAGAAAACAGACCCAGCAGAGGTAGTATGTATAGGACCCACGCCCCTTTTTCTCTCTCAAAAACCTGAATTTATTGATTAGTAATACATACGTTATTACTACTTCTCAAGTTCACAATGGTAACATTTTAAGCTTATATGCCTGCAAAGGCTAACTTGTCACTCCTTTATATATCCCATGTGTTACACCAGCACCTGCTCACTATTCACTTGTTGTTAATAATAGTTAACCGAGTAAATCGTTGACCAGCTAGTTTAACTGGATGTGTAATGATTTCTTAGAAAGGATGGTATTTGCCTGCATGCTGCACATAAATTAATAACCATGAAAAAACAAGGAATTGGCTGCAGTCAGGACAGGAAGAAGGAGCTTATACATTAAATCTCTGTATAGGTACATTATGCATTCTAAATAGTATAGTTTAGTTTACCATCATAGTGTGCTCCATTCCTGCATTGCACGTTGATTTAATGCTTAGTTCTGAGGTGCAACAATTTTCCAATGGAATTGTGCTTGAAAATGATTCACTGCTGCCAGTGCCAAATTAGGTGTTCTTTAAGAATTGGGTTTTCCTATGCACTTAAGGATGATCTCGAGGGGAGCTTTTAGTGACATACAGCATTTCATACTGCCCGAGAGTTTAGACATAAAAAAATCCAAATCAAACTTCAGCCATTCTCCCCTTTAACTGTAGCTGTAAGGCTACATGTGTATTATAACCACCAGTGGTTCATGGATAGTCCAGGATGTTACTATCCAGCCTAGTAGACATATCCCTTGTCTACCAGTTCATATTAAAGGGTGTGCAGCTCCTGAGGCAGAATAGCTAAGTATCCTACATCTGTAGTACACATTAAGTGTGTGTGTGTGTGTGTGTGTGTGTGTGTGTGTGTGTGTGTGTGTGTGTGTGTGTGTGTGTGTGTGTGTGTGTGTGTGTGTGTGTGTGTGTGTGTGTGTGTGTGTGCGTGTGTGTGGAGGGGGGGTATCGAACCCTTTTAAACCATGTATCATTACCGGAATGAGCCCAGTAGGTACAGAAGATGGCAAATCTGCCGCAGTCTGATTTCAGTGGCATTGATTTTGAGCGCAGCAAAGTGCTTGTGAAAAACATACAGCGTGGGTGGTGCTTAAAGGAGAGAGGAGATGTTGTGGCTCTCAAAGAACAGCAGTCAGAATGCTAAGATAGCATCAGCTGTCAAGGTGACTCTGGCACTCTGCGTGTGTTGCCTGCCGGCTCCCAAAAATAGCTGATTTTTATATTCCCTCTCTCCCTGCTCCCCTCCCTCCCTCCCTCGCTCCCCGTTCCCTTTCGCTTTCACACTTCTTCACCACGTCTGGCTCCTGTCGTCCTCTCTCATCTGCTGCTCTTTATTTTCATCTTGTCATTTCTTTCCCACACACCCCTCTCTCCTGTCCCCCCTCCCACACACACACACACACACACACACACACACACACACACACACACACACACACACACACACACACACACACACACACACACACACACACACACACACACACACACACACACACACACACATGCACGCACCCTCCGTCTCTCTGTCTCTTTTACCCTCGCGCGCAACATCTGCATCCCAACACACTTTCTTCCTGCCTTCTTTATCACTCTCTTTCCTCCTCCCCTTGTGCCTCCTCCGTCCCTCCTCCTCAACACTCTGTCCATCTTCCATCCCGCCGATCACTCCTGCCCTCCTCTTTTGCACCTCCCATTTGCTTCCACTTTCTCTCCCCGTGCATCCCATCCTACACTTTCTTCCTCCCTCCCTCCCTTTTCCTGCTGTCACTTCCTCCTTCTCACCCTCTTTGTCTCCTCTCCTCCCCGTCCCGCCCCGTCCCGTCCCGCCTCACCTCGTTCCATCCCATCTCGCCTCCCTCCCGTCCCAGCAGCAGGATGTCTGAGTTCAGCGAGGAGCCGCGCTTCACCATCGAGCAGATCGACCTGCTGCAGCGGCTGCGTCGCACCGGCATGACCAAGCAAGAGATCCTGCACGCGCTCGACACTCTGGACCGGCTGGACAGGGAGCACGGCGACAAGTTCGGCCGCCGCACCTCCTCCTCCTCCTCGTCCTCGTCCTCCTACGGGGGAGGCGGGGCCAGCAACAGCCTCAGCAACAACAACAACAATAACAACAGCTCCGCCTCCAACGCCGTGGCCACGGCCGCGTCGTTCAACAGCAACACCACTGCCTCAGCGGTCGCCGCCGCCGCCTCCTCCTCGGCGGTCGCCGCCTCCTGCAACGGGAACGAGAGCGGCGTCAACGGCACCGCCGGCCGCTCTGCCGCCGCCGCCGCCGCCGGCAGCTCCTCTTCTTCCTCCTGCGCCTTGACCTCCAAAGTGTCCACCGCCACGCAGACGCAGTTCCGCGGAGGCGGGGGGCTCTCGCCGTCTCCTAGCAACAGCTACAACACCTCCCCTCCTCCCGGCCCTCCCCCGCCCTCTGCCATCCTGCCCTCGCCCGTGTCGCTGGCGGCCCTGGCACAGAATGGCCGCGACAGCCTGGCGGCCACACCCAATGGGAAGCTGTCCCCGCCGCGTTACCCGGTCAACAGCGCGGCGGCCGCGCGCGCCTTTGGGTTCGAAGCCACCGATGAGGATCTGGATATAGACGATAAGGTGGAGGAACTCATGAGGTCAGTAGAAGAACCGAAACATACACTAAGGTCAAGGTTAGGGTCAAATCGTTTTTAGTCATTTAGGAAGCTTTTCTTCTTTGGAAGATTTCTTTGGGCTTTTTATGCCTTCATTTTAGAGAGGGAAAGTAGGCTGACAGGAAATGGGGAGCGAGATGGGGGGGGTGACACGCAGCAAAGGTCGTCAGGTACAGGAACGCTGTCAGGCTGGCATTGCAGCCTAGGGTGCCTGGACCGTCACATTACGGCCCAGGCCATTTAGGAAGCTTTTAAGATCTTTTCACTCACTTTTTCGCCTGCTTTATACTTGGTTGCGCATCTTGTTGGGCACTGAAAATAGCCGATCTACAAGCATTGCAGATTGTAGGCTATTTCAGTTGTGCGACCCCAGCATGCAACTATCAGGCATAACTGTGGCTAAAGTTTGGGTCTACCCCGTCCTGTTTTTGAAGTCTGTTCTCCATATTTGTGTCTCAATCCTTTATTCTTAATAATGTTTGGCCGTGTCATAGCTGAATGGGTAGAGTGACCGCCTAGGAAATTATTATTATTATTATTATGTTCACTTTATCATTATCGCTGTGATACTGTAACGTCAAATCATGACATAATTTGTGCCATGGTCAGGGTGATAGCTTTTAACTCACAAAGAGGACTTTCTGAGTGGATAATATAAATCATAATTCTGGCACACTAAAATTCTACTTGAAAAATAGTGTAAGATTTCACCAGCTATCACTTGCAAATGGCATTTTACGTCTTTGTTCGACCTGATAGAATAGAATAGAAAGTGATCGGACTCTAAAAGTGATTTCTGCCCATGGCTCTTAGTGGTGGAGCTTTGATGAGAATGTTTACAAATCTAATGTCTGAGATGGAGGAACAATCCCAACCCTGGTCCTCAGGAACCCCTGCTACTGGTGGGTTTCTATCCTACTCTCCTCCTGTGAAGGAAGTGAATTCCTTTTACCTGGCGTCCTTGTCATTCTACCCGTCTAATCCTGAACGACCAGGGTTGGAGAATCCATGCAATAGAAATAATAAATTGTTAGTCATTTAAACAATACATTGTTATGTTTTGTTAGTTTATGGGCATCATAGCAAAAACTACGTACATTAACCATATGAACCCTGTTGTGGAACTGTCATAATAGGTGAGCAATGCATGCAGTAAAAATAGACATCCGGCGAAAACAGCAGATCTAAACTCACATAGTGCAGCGTTACGACACATTGTGAGCTTGTAGATCGGCTATTTTCGGCAAATAGATTTGGAGTAGAGGGAGGGAAAAAACAAGTATAGCACCAGCCCTGGAGGACCCCGTAAACTAAGTATATAGGGTTTAAGTGGTTTATAGTGAAGTATAAAAAGGGAGGTATTGTGTGTGAGGTATTTCTTCAGGGTTCCAGAAGCACCCCACACACACACAAGGGGAAAGAAAGAAGAGTTCAGAATCACATGATTACCATTGACTGCATTACATTCTATTACATTATAACACATTACATTCCCTACAAATGGCTACTTAGACTACATTTATCGGACACTGCTCTTATCTTTGAAAATGATGGTCAAATATGTATGGACATTAATGTATGGCAGAATGTGTCGTTTCAGTGGCCAAAATACAGTGCATGTTCGATATCTATTTCCAGGTTCCAAAATGTATTTGAAAATACCCACGTTACCCCCTTTAACTCTGGTGTCCCTATTTTGGGCCCCCCGTTAATTAATTATTTCATGCGTTGCATCGTGACGTGAGCTTGTAGATAGGCTATTTCTGCTGTTTGTCATACGACAAAGTATATAGGACATAAGTGGATAATGAACAACACATTTGAAATTAAATGTATAGGCACGCACACAATATGCTGGTTGTGTGCATGCCTGCTTTCAGCTGCCCCTGGACATACAGTACAGTGGGAACAAGAGGGGGGCATTTATAGCTCAGAATCTATCTTCAGCCTTGCCCCTTCTGCTCATCTGCTCTCACCATGCATTATATGACGTGTCCTTTTTATAAAGGCAGAGAAGTTAAGTAGTGTTCAGCAACCAGTAGTGGTCTGCCATGCAGGCTGGGCTCTCAAACATCTCTCTTCCCAGGGCTGTGTGTGTGCGTGCGCGCGTGTGTGTGTGTGTGGGACACACACACACAGTCGCAGCTTGTCAGCTATCCCACCATGCCCCTCTGATCCTGTCTCTTTTAAAAGCACACATCTCCCTCTCTGCAGGGGTTAGCTTTTATAGTTGGCAGTGGCACCCACCACCACGCTCCCCTCCACCCCCTCCTCTTCCTTCTTTCTTCTCCACTTCTCTCTCTCTCTCTCTCTCTCCCTCTCTATCTCTCCCCCCGGTCTTGTACAGCAGCTTGTGCTACATTGATTTAGTGGTGTCGATACAAGCAGCGTTTTTTGAGGGTCTAATTTTAGCCGCGTCTCGGAGGCTGGTGTGGAGGATATTGATGCTGGATGTCAAGAGCCGTGACGCATTTTCATCTCAGAGATTTGCCAACGAGGAGAGAGAGAGAGAGAGAGAGAGAGCTTATGACTTTGGTGCATTTGCCGTCCCGCTGCACATGTCGGGGATACAATTGTTTAAATTTCAATAGACGCTGTGGCTGGCATGTGGCTCTGTGCTTTGAGCATGACAACTCTACAAAGATCAGGGGTGCGGGGGCAGTGCCCTCCCTGCAGGATCAGTCTATACTGAATATGTATGCACTCCACAGTCCACACAGCATTTTCAGTCGCTGTATTAGGTTGAGGCTATGTGCAGACTGGCATCCCAAATCCGATTTTTGGCCTGTTTAGATTGGAATCATCAGATTCCAGTTGTTCAAGGTTTTTGCAAATCAGATTTGAACCACATTCCCAGGTGGTTTGGAATGCAATTCCGATCCGATTTTCTAAAGGTGTGTCTCAGTATGGATGGACACACGGACACTGAAGCCTGATATATATTACATTGTATGACTGGAACTGGGTATAAACCAGTAATCCATAACAGAATGGAAAAACGTTTATTTAAAACAGTTAAGCTCGATTGCCACTCATTAACGATGTAACAAAGTTAGAATCTGTCTTGGAACCTGTGTCATATCATGTTAAACCCTTTCTTTCTGTCTGTCTCTCTGCTGTCTTCCTTGTGCCTGTCCACTGTGCTATCAAAATAAATCAAATGCCCAAACCTCAAAATGAATGTCTGCGTTTTGCAGGAGGGACAGCAGTATGGTGAAGGAGGAAATCAAAGCCTTTCTGGGGAACAGGAGGATCTCTCAAGCAGTGGTGGCACAAGTCACTGGTTAGTGATTCACGCATGCACGCAGACGCACAGGCACACACACACACACACACACCTCTGTCATATCTCCCATCTCTTTCGTATACCTCTCTCTCACACACACACACACACACACACGCACACGCACACGCACACGCACACGCACACGCACACGCACACGCACACGCACACACGCACACACACCTCATATCTCCCATCTCTTTCTTATGCCTCTCACTCTCTCTCTCACGCACGTACACTCGCGCGCGCACACACACACGCACACACCTCTCAAATCTCCCATCTCTTTCTTATGCCTCTCTCACTCTCTCATATATATCTCCCAATTTCTTCTCTCATATCTCCAATCTCTCTCTCTCTCTTATCTTGCTCATTTTTGTTTACTCAACTCCCTTGCAACTCTTTATCTCTTTGCTGCCACTCTTTAATTGAACCTTTCTCTCACATTACCACCGCAACTTTGTTCGCTGGTGCAGAACACAGCAGATCAGTTCCTCCCAACAGTTGTCTTTGAAACATGTTGGGAAAAGATGTTAATCTCTTAGTTGTCATTTCAGGTATTAGCCAGAGCAGGATCTCTCATTGGCTGCTCCAGCATGGCTCTGACCTGAGCGAACAGAAGAAGAGGGCGTTCTACCGCTGGTACACGCTGGAGAAAACCACCCCAGGTACAAAACAGATAACATTTTTTTGATGCCAAACAGAACACATGCACCCCTTCTCCTAGGGCTGCCATCTTTGGACTAACACCTGGGTTATATTTAGCTGCTTAAGGGTGTCACGCACCGAAAATGGCCAATCTGCTATTTTCGGCGTGCGCACAACTAATTATAATTCAGACAGCTGTGCTAGCATTGACCCTTATGATGAACTGTCATTTCATAGAGAGAAAATAGGAAGTACCATCAATTGCATCATTACAAGGTGTTTTTCTCAACTGATTATTCTTAATTAGGGATAAATTTGCCAAAATAGCTTTTTTGGTCAGAGGGGCTTGTGTGAGCCATAGAAGGTTTGTTTGTAAATCAATCTTTTCTCCAAATCAATCCGCACTTTAAACACATTATACAATGATACGGTAACTTGGATTACCTATATCAAGCAAGTTTCAAGTCTCTGCAAGTTCAATTCTGTACTGAAATTAATGGAATCCAATGGCTTCCTTGGAATTTAATCAAACCACAGCATGCTTTGTAAAATGGTCACCAGTATACGGTGAGTCGCAGTCAGTGGGCTAAACATGCCAGACCGCCGGTATGGTGGTCCTTTAATGTTAAATGTATGCCTTGCTGTACAAGGATCAACAGTGAACCTCTCTTTCTACATACTTCTGAATGGCACATATAGTGTGTGGTTTATGACAGGCTTATAACAAGATAGCAAACATCCCTCTCTGTCCTCTGCCGCATGTTTCTCGATGGACCTGTGCCAACCATCGTCAGCAGTGGAAAACCGCTCTATGCTATTTATGGCCAGACTGTGCCCAGCCCTAATCCCTATCGAAGTCCCTTTACAAGACTCCATCACCGCTGCGGAGAAACCGATGCCCCGTTCACACAAAACTGTACCAATACAAGCTTGACCCAGTTAGGCCTGATTTATACTTCGTTGCCCACGGATGTCGCGTACCGAAAATAGCCGATCTACAAGTTCACAACCGCGACACCTTGTAGATTTTAGATTGATTAGTTCAGGATACAGCTGGCTGTGGAGCGTCTGAATTTAGAGCGGAAGTTAGCACTGGGATCAGGAGAGCACAGTAAGAATACTGTGCTCTCCTGATCCCAGTGCTGACTTGGACTCATTTCTTGTTCACACTTCTAGCCTATGATATTTTTTCAGTTTCAGGAACAGGTTGGCTGCAGGGGGAAAAAAAAGTTTGAAATGGATTTATGTTTTGACTTCAGAACATAAATGGTATCGTGTACATCTGTCCAGAGAGTGAATGAACTGAATTCAAACGTTTTGTTTGATTTTCAGTTTTGCCCTTAGTCAAGGACAGTTCAGTGCAACACAAAGCTTGTCATCATATCTCTATAGATGCTAAGACGCTGAATCTCTGTACATGAGCAAGGTCTCTACCTGATGTTTAAAATTAAACTTCAGGGTAGGTACCCTCACAAAAACATGCAGTAATCCTGGTCACTATACTGCCTCCCCCTGGCCAGCCGGGGCGCCTGATGGAGGGGAAAGGAACTGGTTGGAATAACGTGTTCCTTCCACACGCTATGTCCAACCAGGGAAACCAACTCTCCCAGTTGGTCAGTTGGCTCTCATGCATTGAAGGAGGCATGAGCTCGGCCCTGGCCTCCCTAGGTTGGCAGAGGGAAGGTAGTGCCCAGGATTACATAGACAATTGGCACTGGGTGTAAAAAATGGGGTTACAAAAATCGTGGGATAAAAATGTAAAGAAAAAAAAAATTAAACTTCATAACTGGAGGTTGAGTTAAGAGTTTTTAGAGGTCATTGTGTGCTGCTCAGAACACATAATTTGATTAGATATGAACAGTTATGACAAAATCCAGAACAAAACGACAACATATGAACTACATGCACGTTTCATGGCTCATTATCGTTAAGTCAACCTCTGTTCTAAGACATGTATCCTCTTGAATGCAACAGTGAATGCTCGAATCTTCAAAATTCTGTTACTTCCTGTCCTAGGTGCCACCCTAAACATGCGGCCCGCCCCATTGGCTCTTGAGGAAATGGAGTGGAGGCAAACCCCGCCCCCCATTACCACTGCCCCCGGAACCTTCCGACTAAGGAGAGGAAGCCGTTTCACCTGGAGGAAAGAATGCCTCGCCGTGATGGAGAGGTGAGGAACAATGGATGAGAGATCACAGAACTGTCTTACAGTCTCTCTTACTTCCATGAGGAATTGAGTAAAGTTTACACTGCATGAACAATTAAGAAACAAAACCATCTTCAACATACTGTGTGTTTTGATGGGTTTTGACTACAGTAGTCACATGGGACTATGAACAGAGATGTTATAAAACTTCAGAAGATTATAGAACTTTTAAACTAGCCGTTGTAAATGAATCAATATTAAACAAAACATTTTTGTTTAATAAAAAATGTCTACAGAAACCGCTTTTGTTGGGCTGTATAGGTGAAATAGAGCCACCATTATTCATGTAGCACTCGCCCATACAGAGGGTTGGACGTTAAACGAGTAGTCTAACAGCTGTATGTCAGTGCACTGTTGCCCCTAGTCTCTATCCTTCACATCGCTTCACAATGCTTTGTGACATTAATGTCACTCAAATCCCCCAAAATAAAGGTGAGTTGGCCTATCCAAAGTAGAGACCACAGTTCCAACAGAAATCACATCAGAGCATTGATATGTTAGCACAACTCTTCATTTGTTGATGTTGTCTCCCTGTTGTTGAAACGAAATTTAATTAACTTGTGTCTTCTTCTCTTGTGCCATTTACAGCTACTTCAATGACAACCAGTACCCAGATGAGGCCAAGAGAGAGGAGATAGCAAATGCATGCAATGCAGTCATCCAAAAACCAGGTAACCCAGAAGAGACCCGTAACCACATGAACCCTAGCATCCCAAAACACATCGCGTTTCGACACGTTGTGAGATTCAATGTAGAGGGGAAAAAGGAGGGCACCAAGTACAGTCCCCCGGGGGACCATGGTCAACGAAGTATATTAGGTTTAAGTCGTTAACAATAGTTAAGGATGTTTCTTAGTTTAACTGAAATGCAAGATGGGAGAATCGATATATAATGTTAATTATAATGAAGATGGAATTCTGTTATGAGGTGCCAGAAATAATGTCCATAAGAATAAAAAGAGTCCGTACACAAATTGCTGCTCCCAAATGTATGTTTACTAGTGGTAACATTTCGAGCCGACCAGGCTCTTCCTAAAACTGGTCTGAGGAATTAACGTTACCACTTGTAAACGTACATTTGGGAGCAGCAATTGGTGTACGGATTATTTTTATTCTTATATACTGTTACTGTTAGTGTGTGTCTTTTGGCTGTTTTTCAGCTTCTCTTTCAACTTGAAATAATGTCCATAACATATTTGCTCTGTGCTTTTTCACCCAATTGATGATTGTGTGACTAAATTGTGTCGCTCACCTCCATGATCTATTGCAGGGAAGAAGCTGTCTGACCTGGAGAGAGTCACCTCCCTCAAAGTTTACAACTGGTTCGCTAACCGACGCAAAGAGATCAAGAGACGGGCTAACATTGGTAACGTGGGCTTGGGGCAGGGCTAGCATTGGTAACGTGGGCTTGGGGCAGGGCTAGCATTGGTAACGTGCCCATGCAGGCAGGGCTAACATTAGTGGCTTGGGCTAGGGACCATAACATATTATCTGGTGTAGGCACAATGTAAAATGTATTCTCTGGTGTAGGCATAATATAAAATGTATTCTCTGGTGTAGGCATAATATAAAATGTATTCTCTGGTTAGAATATGAAAACAGTTCATTTGTAATTACATTTATGGATCAGTGAGGTCAGCGAGATTATGGACCAGTCACAACCGACTCTAATCAGGACAGGAAACTTACTGTGACTTGACAGTGTTGTCCTGACTGTCTGTCTCTTCCTCTAAGAAGCCACAATCCTGGAGAGTCATGGCATCGACGTGCAGAGTCCTGGAGGACATTCAAACAGCGACGACATCGATGGAAATGACTTCTCAGAGCAGGTAAGGCTTGGCTTAGAGTTTACACACCTTCATGTGTGCAAGCTTTCCTGACGTTTTGCGTCTAAACACAAACACAAAAAAGAAAAGGCGGTGAATTTGTATTGTATGGTGCGCACATTTGACTATTAATTAATTTTTAAACGGCCACTGTTCACACAGCCAGACACATCCATCAAGGAAGTGTTTGTCTGTTCATGAGCAACACCCATTTTTCATTGACTAGATAAATGCATTATTGTTGCCTCTTGTACGCAACAATGACATGAGCATTTGAAGAGTGTGAACAAGTCTTTGTTACATAGATGCTGCAGGTCCGTTACACAGTAAAATGCTCAATGTTAATTTAACTTAATTTGTACACTATCTGACTTAAATGAACACTACTATGTTACTATGTGTTACTACGTAACTATAGTGGTCAGGTTCTGATAACTGGACAGGAGTCAGGAATCATTCTTAGCTTGGTTTATTATGACAGGCCTGCCTGGGTTAGTAAAAGTGTTATGTGATGTCCATCCATAGTTAGAGAGGCTTACATACATTTCACTTCCACAAACTCCTCCTTCCTACACATCTGGTATCCATTGCAGACGAGAACACAGATAGATAATCGCATGCTAGTCACTATTGACCATGCTAGTCACCATTGACCTTTTAGATTGAACTTTACTCCGGTCTAAGTCAAATGAGCATTCCATGAAATTAGCTGGACAATGGTCCTCCTATACTAGAATAGACATGGTCTCAGGAACGTCTGTTCCTGGTCATTGTAAATCATAGAGAAGGAAGGAGTCCTTAAACTATATAGGTGGAATCAAATATACTATCAGTCAACAATACATACTAACAGTATGTAAAGGTCATTACACAAGATCATATAATGTGCGGTATGTGTTCTGCGCCATTGGTGGTAGTCAGGCCTGATCTCCTGTTTCAGTATGTTGAATATGTGGCAGGATGTGTTGGAAAGACAAGACCAAGATCTCAGTGCAGAGAGAAGAGCGAGAGAGAGACAGACAGACAGAGACAAAGCGAGAAAGAGAGCAAAAGAGAGAGAGAGAAACATGCAGGCACTTCAGAGACACAATTATTAATGGCTGATATAGCTCCTCTAGCAGGTTTTTGTGTGTGAGAGAGAGAGAGAGAGCGAGAGCGAGCTCACACTTTAACTAAAACACTGGCACTTCAAGCACTCACTTTTGGCAGAAGAACATCAGATTTTATGTCATTGTCATTGTCAATGTCAGTTGCAGACGAGCAAAACTCACTTGTAAAACCTCATCCACTGCAGGAGTGGGTGCAACTACTCAAATAGCTGCATTCATTAC
The DNA here is from genome assembly GCF_963454915.1 of Gymnoscopelus microlampas. NCBI lineage: Eukaryota > Metazoa > Chordata > Actinopteri > Myctophiformes > Myctophidae > Gymnoscopelus > Gymnoscopelus microlampas. The sequence continues at coordinate 18,989,503 of NC_139953.1, forward strand.
AGAATCTGTAGCCCTTTTGCTAATGTTATGTTATTCATTCATTTATTTGCCCAGTATAATAATAATAATTATTATTATTGATATTAGTATGTTTTGTTTTATTGCTTTTGGGCACTAGGGCCATCCCTTGCTAGCGTGACATACAGTGTGTAGTACAGGTAATTGGGGGAAAGGACAGACCTGGGTTGAATGTTTTTTTTTACCAGAGCCAAGAGAGGTGAAGCCGTTTGTTTGTTCACGAATGGATTATTAAATCTACAAAGCAGAATTAATTCCAATTGTGGACATTGCTTTCTTTTGCCTGAGTAAGAAACTTCTTCCATGGTGCATCAGTGGTTTTTATTGATTTTAGAAACGTGGTTGGTACTAAATCAACAAAACGCCAGTACACAATACAGTACAGTACGGGCTCCCTTCAAGTCCAGCTAGTGTTTTATTCATTCTCCTACAACATGCCTTCCTCTCTGCATTACACAGTGAAGCTCTGCGTATTAGAAACTGACGAGATGTTTATATGAGCAATCAGATAACCCAGTGATCTTTATTTACTAGTGTACCCCTGCTACAATATGTTTTCTGCTTAGTACTCCCTTTACCGACACAAAACATTCTTCCTGATACTGATGAATTATTGGTTTCTGCCTTAGATTTTTTTGGTTGTCCACTTCTCTATTGTCTTTTTTCTTTTGATTGGCTTTAGAATTCGAAATTCACCTTGGGCAGGTCAATAAAGATGCAGTGGGCTAGCTGTCCACTTGTTTTTAGTTTCCAGATTAAAAAGATTTTTGGAGCACCCTAATGCCTGATTTTATTTACACATCGGTGTGCGCCGTGTCTCGCACCGAAAATAGCCGCTCTACAAGTTAGCGCTGTGACGCCCAGTTAAAAAACCCATGGAGCTTATAAAAATATTCCACATGCACAACTCAACTCAACTGATTGGAAACAAAACATGTGAGTTGGGGCTAGGTGATATGACTCTAAATCAATGTCCTGATTTCAAAGTTGCCTCGATTATAGTTAGTGAACGATTATAATAAAAAGGTAATATAGCAGATCTACAAGTAGCAGATCTATAAGCTCACAACGTGTTGCGATGGGATGCGTTGTGAGCTTGTAGATCGGCAATTTTTGCATGGCACCATTGTACAACAAAGTATAATACAGGGCTTAAGTGTTTTAGTCAGATTACCGGTAATCAATTTAGTTATTGATTTAAAGAAATATATATGTATTTATATTATTACATTACAAAAATATATTGGAACTTTTTCATCTCGATTAGTTTATATAAGAGGAAAAAAAACGTCTCGATTATTCGATTAACATACATGAGCAAGATTAAGTCATTGGTTCTAAGTTTCGGTTTCGATATATTTTCGGTCAATTTCTCAGCCCTAATGGGAGTGTGAACTGATCATGCTTGTTGAAACCTCTCCAGGCCTGTGACCTGCCCTACTTCGACAAGAGACCTCTGAGTCGACCGTTTGGCTTCTACCGGCTGGAGCCCACCTCCCCCACACAGGTACACCCCCACTCACACTGAAAACATGCACACATACAGTATGTATGTGGACTGGGATTAGTTGTTATACAATTTGAACAATATTTAAGATTAAAGTGAGAAAAGCAAGAAGGTAACTGTATTTGAAGTGACTATGGGACTAAAAAAAAAAGAAATCACAAAGAGAACAATCAAGAGTCCACAGCTCTATGCCTGTATTTCTTTAACCTTTTTCAACCTGGTGCCCCTATTTTGGGGATGTAGGTGAATTTTTATTTTTAAACTGTCTGTCGCATCGTGATATGTGAGCTTGTAGATCGGCTATTTTCGCACATGGTCGGACATTGTTGTCAACTCTGCCAAAGAGGTAATGTTTTGCCCGTCTGTTAGCAGGATATCTTCAGCCTTTAAGAGACAGATCTGCATAAAATGTAGTGGAACGGAAAAGGGGGCATGGCAGTAGACGTAACCTGTAAAAAATGTAAAAATGCAGTTAACTTCTGAACAAGCATCCAGGTTTAATGGTCACTAGTCATACAGGTACACGCAGCGAAATACAAGTGTGGTGAGGTCTGCAATACTGTGCTAACATCAACATAATAACAATAACTAAGATAAAAGATATAATAATAAAGATGAATAATGAAGATAAAGATCATAAAGTTAAAGACCTATGAGGAATTTCTACAGCAGAACAGATTAACATAATGACCCCTGCAATCCTGCAATACTTTTAAAAAAAAAGGTTTCTAATCTGTTCAGACAGAACTGGTAACCATTTTGTTGTCGACATGAGATACCCCATGTGTAGAATAATGCAAGATGGCAAGTTATACTGGCCAAAAGAAGCACTGTAATAGCTTATACACAAACTGACACCGTGGCAGAGGTCTGAGCAAAAGTGCTCTAGTGTTGTTGTTTTTTTTACTCCATGCATTCAGATTCTACACCATCTCTGATCAGTCTCTCCGTTCCCCTTCCTCTTCTCGCCCCAGGATGACGGCACAGGGCCTGTTGAACACCAGGACCCCATCTCCCTGGCCGTGGAGATGGCAGCCGTCAATCACACCATCCTGGCTCTGTCCAGAACGGGAGGGGTGCCCGGCGACATCAAAACCGAGTCCCTGGAGGACGAATGAAACTGCACAGGAACTGGGACGGAGGACGAGAGCGGGAGACTGGAGACGGCGAAGTGTGGAACGTACGAGAGGAGGACGGGAAGGAGAGAAGACTAATGGAGAAGTGAAGGAACCGGGAGGGGCAAAATGATACTTAGTAAATTCTTATCCGTCATCTATTAGATTATTTCATTCACGCGGTCACTCCTGGTGACTGGCCCCTTCATCTCGGAGCCCCTCCCTCCTGCAGTGTTTGTTCAATCGTACCCTCGACCACATGGCTGACAGCCGTCCTTGTCCCATCTCACCTCTCCGAAGATGTTCCATGGCGAGAAGGAAATGGGACCGGTATGAGCCTTCGTGCCCCTAACTGTGGCTCCTGTCCGCTTACGCTCCTCCTCTCCGCTTCTAATGGCAGTCCCACTCTCTTCCTCTCTGCTCCCACCACGTCTGCTTCTTCCTCTCCCCCCACCTCCTCCTGCTCCTCTCCCTCCTTTACCTCCTTACCTCCTCACCCTTTCCAGCCTGACGGTCTGAGCCAATCCTCAGTCGATCTCACCGCAACTTCAACCTCAAGTTTAATCTATACTGTATATAAATCTATGGTTCTTACGGTTCTCAATCACACTCCCTCATGGTGTGCTACCACCCCCCACCCCCATCACCCCCACCCCATCTTCATTGTGTAAATCATCAGTATAGCAGCAAGGACCTCCAGCCATCAGATCATGAAAGATGGATATATTAGAGGGAGAGAGATGGACATATTGATGGACGGACGGATGAATGAATGAATGAACGAATGAATGAATGGTAAGAGCCCGCTTGGGGACAAAGAACTATAAAATATGGATGGATCGGCCAGTTCAGTCACCCTCTCCTGCCCCTCTTAGAGCTATCATTCCTTTTTGGGAACTTTTTTGTTTTTGTTTTTTACCACATTGTACTGCTGTCGTATGAAACCCTTTCAAATTCAACTTTTCTGGAACCAAGAAAAACTGACTTTTAAGCCATGGAATGGCTTTTGATGGGTTTCAGGGTCCAAAGGATCAGGAAACATGCTGGGCGTGTAGAAGACCACGTGAACTTTCAATTTGACTGAAAAAATAATGATCAAATTTGGAGTTGTAAGGTATTCATTCGATAGCAGCTTCGTTTTTATTTTTTGCCTCACACATCAGTTACTTTCCCCTCTTAAACTGTGAGCCCAGATGGCTACTGTATATGTAGCCATTATGGCTTTCTATTTAGCGTCCCAATGACACTGTATTAATTCTTGCAGGCTAAAAATGTATTTGGGTCAATGTGATAATCACTCAGACTTAAGCTATCTGATATGAAGGGCGGACATACCTTTCTAAAACAAAATAATAATTTGTGTTAAATAATGCCAAAGGAAAATATGCTTTAAGTAAAATCACGATGCTCATAATTTGTGGCTGATTCTAGACCGGTTTCTAGACCATGTTAAGTCAAAAGACAAATCAGCCGCAGACCTGAATGCCACAGGCCAGTCTCAGAACCCTGTTTTCTTCCAATGAGGTGTTCTGGTGTATCCAAAGTGAATTCTACTAACTCCTTAAGGCATAGTTTATTTCCTTTTTTCCCCATTCACGTTCATTGAAGCCTCTTGGATCCAGTGTGGCGTTGTTCGTGGCTTGACACTACAGCAGGCCTGTGTTCTTTACGAATAGGTATAGCAGACAGAATTATATTGAACCCCCTCCTAAGCTATTTACTACTACTTGTTCTATGACGCTGCCTCTTTATAATAGCCTAAAGAATGTGCTTTCAGAGGATTTGTTTTTAATCAAACTGGTATCAAATGAGGCATAATGTCTACTGGAAGAAGAAAAAAAACTTGGGGTAAGCTTGTTTTAATTTGCCATGGCAATCAAAAACAGCCTCAAAGTTAGAGAAGCACCACATGAAACAGAATCAAACACACCTTACGTTTTTATGTTTAAAATTACTTCCTGTACGCATTTTGCCCCAGGCAGAGTGTTTCCAAAACCATTTTGGGTCTGAGATAATCTCTGTCAAGTTGTACGCTAATAGACAGAAATTATCTCAATGCAGTGTTTTCTTCAGTTTATGGGGTCCCTGTTGCTGGTTATGTTTTCAGCAGCTTAGGTCCCAGTACGAGAACACAATCTTTACACTGAGGTCCCAGGTTGAGTTTAAGAAACCCCTCTGCCTTAAGCTTCATTTATACTCCATTGCAGGACTGTTGCTTGCCAAAAATAACTGTCATTTTCAGCAAGGGACACTGTCGTATTATGGAGTATAAATTAGGCTTCAGTGATGGTTTTGGAAAGCTAGGGGGATATTTCATTAAGTAGGATCATCCTGGTAATTCTCATATACTTTGAATTTGTCAAACTAAGCTTGGATTGGTTCCCAAGGATCTCTGATTGTGAATAACATTTGAGATGTTAATTCACACAATTCTATATTAGCTATCTGGCTTAAAAAGAATAAGCCCGCTGCTTGTTGAAATACCTCCCCGTCCCTAGTCTAGTGAAGCTATTAACCACGTTAACCCTGGCGTCCCTATTTTGGGAATGTCATAGGTGAAAATGTTCGAAATCTTTTGAAGAATTTGCCAAAATGTTGAAAGATTTTGAATAATAGGACCTAAGTGGTTAAGTTGAATTCTGTTGCTTCAGTGTGTACGACGCTCTGATGCAGTGACCCAGTATTGGGATCTGTGTTGCAAAAAGAAAGAGTTGAAAGATTATAACGAAATAACTAAACAAAAAACAAAAAAAAGACAAACTCTGTATTTATACTCTGTTTTTTTAAGGTATTGTGCAAAAAAGAATGACGATATGTTTTGAAATGAAACATACTTTTATTGTTAAGTTAATCTTGCCTTTTAAGTTTTATTTCCACCTTTTATTTTTGTATTATCAATTCCACTATTTTTGTGTTATCCCTTTTTGTCGACTGAACAACAGTCTCCCCTGTTTGCTTCTGAGGTAGCAGGCTATTCTGTGTAATGATGAAAGATAATGCACCTTATTGAAAATAATTATCTCCGTTGGCTGAGTTTGAAGTTTAAAGCCTAATTTATGCTTCTACAAAAAAATGAAAAGTGTCATGTGACAGCTTTTCACCAAAGCATAAAGTAGTCTTCAACCGTCCGTCATCCTGTTAACTGAAACAGCCAGTAGTCACTCTACTAAAAACCAGTGGAGTTTATATTCACATCATGAATTCAAGGGAATGAGCAGGACAGAGTGGATTTTGAGAGTATTTACTGCTATTCCCACAGTATCATGGAAGTTGGTGTATTTAGACCTGAGGCCGATTCTAAAAATGCCTTCTGAAAAACGTATGTTGCTATATATAGCTCAAATCTAAAATGACACAGATGCTTTCCCGGATTGAATGGATTAATTGCCTTCAAAATGTTAATGGAGCATTACACAGTCAAATCCTCAGTGTTCATTTAATGCTAAGAGCGTACAAATGTAACCAAATTACATTTGTACACTCTGAGTTAAACTGACACTGAAGATTTTAGTGTGGAAGTTTGTTCCAGTAGTATCTTACAGTATCTGGGATTTTTGTGTGACTGAGGAACTGATGTTGGGATCAGGAAAAAGATCACCATTATTTGTTCAAAAAGTGAACTGTAAGATTCTTCTATTTACGCTAAAGAAAAGAAATAGACTATACTCTGAAATATGGACTGAAACCTTGAGCGAGACGGACCTAAAGAAACTTAATTTTGTTCCCTTACCTGATGTGCTTACTGCAGTGGCCGTGCTTTTACCCTGAAAGGGTGTCTGTCTACCTGTGGTTTTGCCAGGGTTGAGATGTCTACATGTCCTGTATCTCCAGTGAAAAACACCACCTACCAGTTTCATCCTCATTATAGCTCAGAATAAGAAGACTGAATGCTGTTGTTATTGATCTCAAATCTAGTTGCGTTCTCAATTTACTGTGTTGCCCATTTCAGAATTTAGTGCCTTTTTTGGACAGTAGACTGTTCTGTAATTAAGATGTAGTATAATATACATTTTTTGTACAGTTTCTTTGTTCATTTTTTTAACTTGTGTTTATTTTAGTATGATATATACTGTACAAGAGAATAAAGCTATATCAGTGAAATTGTGTCTGGTGTTCTTGTAGGGTCCAATTTAAATTTAAAATGTGTCAACAAAGCGACAGTCTGTTGGTGAGTCTGTCGGTGGGTCTGTCGGTGGGTTCGACAGTAAAAGTAGTAGCAGAAATCTTTTTTTATTACTCTTTGGTAGAAGTGAATCTTTGTGAAACTATTGAGTGGGCTGACTACAGTATATATTGCTTCTTTAAAACATTCCCGGCTGGTGTTATGGTAAGAACAAATACATTTTCATAAACGTGGAAAGTAAAAACAAAAAGGGATTTACAATTGAAGTTGAAATCCACCAGAATATACATACTGTACTACACAGCATTCCTTTTTTTTCTTATCCCCCCTTCCCCTCAATAGCAACATTATGCCAATCAGTTTCTTGAGTTAATTGTAAACATTTACACAACAATGTCCTCTGATGCACTATAAACAATATATTTAATAATGTATGTAATGTTAACATTACTATTATAACATGGGTCATTTTGTAATAATATTGTAACATTTTGACCTCTTCTCAGTTATCACCAATGGGCCCACTAAATATAAATTAGTTCAGTTGTTAAACCCAAAACAATTTAAAATGTTGTGACTTGGAAATAGCACATTTGTGTTAAACTCACTGGAGTTGTAGATTTTCATTTCCTCTTTCCACGCAATGAAACCGTGATCCTGGCATCAAACAGTCCCTCCTGTACTGGATGAGTGTCTGCCCTGGGGAAGAAATTCATTATCCAGTATAGCTGCATGGCTAGACCCAATGTTTCTCAGCCATATGGGCTATTAAAATATATTTACATATATACAAATATACAAACATCTATCTTTGTCTAGATGTGGATAATAGTCCTGTATAGTTTTATCATGCATTAGGGCCTAAAATGTGTAGTAAGAATAAGTCAAAGTTGCCTTGCCTCCAACTCAAATGTTTAGACTGGGCCTAACTAAATAAGTGGCGTTTTGAGTAACTTTAATACACTACCAGTCTAAACAGCATTTGTGTTACTTAAAACGAGTCGACCCTCTGCACATTGACAAACCAGTTTAAGTAGGAGTATCCGAGATAAAAGCCATTCAAAAGTGTATCCTCTTGCTCCAGCTTGCAGATCAGGTATTTTAAAATGGCCGAAATATATACAGTATATGTCTGGGTAATGTACATACCTGCCAACCTCAGACCGTCCGATAACAGGAGATTTATTTCCGGGGGGGGGGGGCTCTTGACCACGCTGGGGTCCCCCCCCCCCCCAGTACATTTTTAACAGAGTAGATGTAATTTCCAGTATTCTGGTGGATTTTGGGAGTTTGACACTTTTATCAGGCTTTACTTATAGGATCCAGTTCTCCAATCAAGTTCAGGTGTGGCTTGATAAGCATGATTAGGCTACTTTGTCCAAGACGCTGTTTAAAGCAATAGGCTATACGATATTAATTCTCTACCCAACTCTCGGCTAATATAGGCATAGAAGAATGTTCTCTGTACAACATTAAAGGGTTAGTTCAGATTTTTTTAGTATTTCATGTAGGAAATACTTACCATTAATGTAGTGGTTGCAAAGGTATTAATTGATTGCCCGAGTCCCGTGGTCAGAGTTATGGTCCGTTTCTGATAAATATGAAGTAGTTCCGGTAGATTAGTAGATTGGGTGGGGGCCGCTCATTAAAAATAAATAAATTAAAAAAACTAACGTCATTTGTATTGTTGACCTATTTCTACCATATAGAGAACGAACAGGTTTCGTTCAATTTCGACCCCTCTGTCACATGGTACTAATGTTTGTGTCCAGAATCACTGCGCCGCGGCAGCCTACTCACGGACAAAATATATGACACAAAAAATAGTACCATGTGACAGAGGGGTCGAAATTGAACGAAACCTGCTCTATATGGTAGAAATAGGTCAACAATACAAATGACGCTAGTTTTTTAAATGTATTTATTTTTACTGAGCGGCCCCCACCAAATCTACTAATCTACCGGAACTACATTCATATTTATCAGAAACGGACCATAACTCTGACCACGGGACTCGGGCAATCAATTAATACCTTTGCAACCACTACATTAATGGTAAGTATTTCCTACAGAAAATACTAAAAAAATCTGAACTAACCCTTTAAGGCTTTATGATCCATTGTCATTTGTCAACACATTTTGCAGAAATGTAGCTTTTGCACAACCTGGTGGACAATCAACGTAACTACATAATGTGAGATGGAGTTACAGTAGCCCACTTCAAACATTGTATAATACAAATAAAACGAATCCCATTCAGTGGCGATGGCTAAGGTGACACATATAATCATAATAAATCACATATCCTACCCATGCACCCAACGATCATCATGTGACTTGTGTCATACATTATTTTAACTTACGTTTATAAGTAAAACAACTATGAAATCCATGTATTTTCCAATATATTCCAATATAGGCTTGAATTTTAATTTATAAAATCCATTGGTATAGTATCCCAACCTAAACATGTTCTGCTTACTAGAGCACTGGAGAGAGATGTGGACAGAGACCACTGTTACTGAACACTCTATATAGTAATGGTACTATTTACTGTTTTTCATGCAACATGGAAAAGTTAAGACCCCATGTACTAAATATGCATATTATACCTTCAAACCAATGTAGACAGGAGGCTGGTGTCCATTTCTCAGCCACTGAACACAACACAGCATAAAATTAATTAATCTAATCTCTTTAATAATATATGTGATACGTAACATTCCAAGATCCCTTCCCCAGTCTTCCCATATGGAAACCTAGACATAGAATTGATTTCTCATACTAAATCAATAGCTTAGTGTATAACACAAAATCAATTCTAGCCAACTAGCTTACTTACAAGGATCCAGGCGCATGGTTCACATTCTGTTTATTAAACAACATAATTCATATAAAACAGATGAATTTCCTTTTCTTCATTTCATTAACAATATTCTGTCTCCATCTTAAAATAAATAAACATTCAGGCAGTCAAATCAATCAACTTGAAGTATAAAAAAAGTATGTGCTAGACATAAATTAACATCAATGCTATTGTACTATCCAAACCCAAAAGCCCCCAATTATCCTAATCACATAGATAAAACAATAGCCCTTATCCAAAGTACACACCACTCTGTAGAACTGCAATTCATTATCTAAAAAAATGCAGAAGTCCCCTTACTAACCTTACAATTGGTAAATATCTTAGCACAAAAGAGAGTGCAATAGTATGTTTCCAAAACAGCAGCAGATAAACATATATTTATACCTCCAAACATCTGCCCCGGGACCAGTTCACGCACATGTAGTTCAATGTACATTACCAGCACAATGAACTGTTACGGGTGATTTATACTTAGTTGCGTGTTAGTGTCTCTTACCAAAAATAGCCAATCTATAAGCTCACAACACGTCGCAGCACGATTCGTTGTGAGCTTGTAGCTCTGGTATTTTCAGTGTGTGACACAGCGTGCAACGCAGGCTTTATACTACAAAGGCACAAGAACAGCCATGATATTTCAAGGCACAAGAATATAATCACCATCATCCAGTTCAAAACAACCATGTGAATGACAGCTGGGTGGGTGTTGCGCACTTTCAGACTTAATACTTGCACTTCACACCGGTGCAAAAACATCTGCTGATATACATTTCAGATAATTGTAAAATGATGTACAGTTGAGGTGTCAGCGTTTGAGGCTTAGAAGATAAATCAAATGAAACCCCTAAGTAGCTCACATATTTTTAAGCTATGTCAAAAAATATTTATGCACAAGTCAGTGACAGTGTTGAAATCAAGAGCAGCAACACAGTAATACATCGCAATTCTTTGTCAGTATACAATACCACAATAAAGGCTTTGTTTACACTGGTGGTGCTAAGTGTGGTTTATCCCATTTGTCTCAGGTGGCCGAGCCAAAGCCAAATACATTTTTGTATTTTCCCAAATGTAAAATTCAATACCAAATTGAGACAACCATCATAACATGTTATATAATGGGAAACAAGTCATTTTCTTTCTCCAGACCGTGAAATATTTTTTTAATGTGATAAATCATGTTTAAATTGTGTTCCAGAATGTTTCTTGTTTAGGTTAGGCATGTAATTGTCCTTATAGAAACGGGGAAGGGGTGGCTTCCTATACCTATACTTAGTTCAAACAATTCAGACCTTCTTTATATTCAGTTAAGCTGGCACAAGCTGAAATTCATCAAACAATGAGTCTCCAAGAGACTTAATCACCCTGCGGAGGTGTATGAATGACAGCTGAGTGGGCACAGAGTAATTTACCCTTTAGTCTGTACTGAGAGGGTGATGAGGAGACATGCTTCAGTTGTTCCAAGACTTCCGGTTCTCTCCCTTATTGCGGCTGGATGCCACGCCCCCCTCCCCCTTGGCCAATGCCGTGAGAGCTGCTAGGTTTGGGCTGGATCCTGATAGGTTGACGGTATGGCGTTTCTGTTGCTGCTGACGGCGGCGTTTGACTCCGCCCCGGGTAACCCTATCAGGCTTCACCAGCACCCCGTAACCAGGGTTACAGTGGAAGTAATGCTTGCCGCCTACAGACCCATCATTCTTTCCTGTAGAGAAAACAATGACATGGCACAGGACAGGTAATAAGATCAAAGCAGGACCAATTAATGCAACAGGTTACCAAAATGACTACCATAACAATTACTAGATGAGAAAAATAAATGTATTTCATTGATTCATTTGTTTATTAACAGAGATATGGTTATGCAAAATATGTTAGTGAAGATGAGATTGGATCATGTAAAAGGGCAATTCAAAGTCATTCAAAAGAAAATCTGTCAGAGTGGAGAGGATGAAGCACCATGTTGCTCACCTGCTGGTACCTCCAGTTCCACTCCTACCCAGATGCCCTCTGCAAAGTCCGTAGGTCCCACATAACGCACGATGCCACTCTTATTGGCTCCCACGGTCACAAACTCCCCTTCCTTCAACCAATCAGGAATGACAGTCGAAGCGGCTCCGCCTCCTCCGTCCTCAGAGTCGGAGATGATTTCCAGCCTCTCCATTGGGTCAGGTACGTTGAGGCCCACACCCAGGCTGCTGGCCCTACCCATCAGCTCTTGCTTCTCCTCGCCGTCTTCGCCCATGATGCGATGGAAGGACTTGAGGTCGGACGACTTCACCTTCTGGATCTTGAAGGGACTCGCTGCTGGCTTAAATGGGGTTAAAGGTGCACTGATGCGGGCAGGGACAGAGGCAGTGGTTTGAGGTGGGACTGTATCTGTAGCTGGGGTTGGGATTGGGGTTGAGATTGAAACTGGGGCGCAGGTAACATTTTGGGCTGAAGCGTTGGCAGTAGATGGTTCTGGAGAGGGAGGAGTTACTTGGAGGGACTGGGCCGGTTCTGGCTCTTCTGGAGGAGAATCTACAGACAAGACAGGGGTAGCAGCCGGGTCTTCGGACAGAATCAGGGCCACAGCTGTGGTCTGGGCCAAGCCTGGATCACACAAGGTGTCCAAGTCTTGCCGGGCTGACGGTTCTGTTTGTTTTGATGGTTGGTCTTGTTGTGGTGGAAGGTTTACAGGTGTTTTCAACTGACTTGAACCTGCTTCAATTTCCAGATGGCCTGGGAGTAGTGTTGCTTCCAATCCACTCGTTTCAGTTTCAGCCTGCTCCAGTTCTGTCTGAGGGACTTGTGGTTTTGAGTCTGTTGATGCTGATTCAGTTGGAACTGGTGGTTCTGACTCCTGCTCTAGAACTATTAATGTCTCTTTATGGACTTCTGTATTGCATAATTGTTCTGAATCAGACTCGTGAGCTATTGATTCTGACTCTTGTTTGATCGAGCCAGCTAGTTCTGATGCCACACCATGGCTGGGTTGTTCTTCTAGTTCTGCCGACTCAACCGATACAGACTGAACCAGGTCCTGTTGATCAGATGTGGACGGATTATCCTCTGTGTATATTTTGTTCATTAACTGGTCCGGATTCAGGTGTTCTTGTGATGTACTGGAAAGCTGGGTCTGTGGTTCGGCTACTTCGCTGCCTGAGTCTGACAGAGCGGAGCTTGGTTCTGCCAAGTGTGGTTCAGATGGAGGAGGTTGTTCTGTTAGGAGTGGGTCTGTCCTCTCCGCAGCCTCTTTGTCATTCATAACAGGTGATGACTTCTGAGACTCTGATTGATCAGCAGGCACAGACTCCTCTTCTGTGGCGATGGAGAGATGGGAGGGGATTTCGCTTGTGGCTTCAGTGTCCTGAGCGTCTTCACCGAGCACTGCCTCAAAGCCCTCTGATCTGTTACTGGTCACTGGAGGGAGGTCCCAGCTCAGCGTGTACATGTCGGACAGCGTTGCCGTGGAAACGCTGGTGGATATGTACCCACTCGATGCCTCGCTCACTGGGCTAGGGGTGTAGACTTCCGTCTCTGGGATGATTGGCGGCGGGACGGGCACACACCTGGGGCTCTCTGATTCAACCTCCTGAAAGACGATTTCCTCCATGGGAACCTGGAGTGGGGGTGGGGGGGACCTTGTTAGTGACTGGAAGAGCTACCATGTGCTGAATCTAGTAGTAGGAGCATTTCTCAAGGTGCATCGGTACTGTAGATGTGGGCTGTCTAGGGTTAGGGGTGCACCAGTTAATTGTTAAAGTTAAAGTAATCAATACATTTTGGGGGTATAAAAAAAAGTATAAAATAGGGCTTAAAGCAGCACTATGTAACTTTCCTTTTTCCTCTTCTACTCCGGATTTAAACCCGGTGTCCTGCACAAGTGCTGATATTCTTACCATTGAGCTAATAGAGCCTGCCTGTTTACTAAGGGGATACATTTAATCTTGACCATCAGATCAAAATTCTGATCCTGTGTCTAGGTGAGACATGACCTTTGACACAATCTAAATGTCTCAATAGAAGAGCAGGGAGACAAAATACAACCACCCCAATTGTTTTAAGCTATTCAAAGTTATATTGTATTAACATACTCTACCATACAGATTGGACAAAATTACATTTTATTCATTAATTTGTTAATCACGTCAATTTGTTGTATATAAAAAATGGAAAACATAATCGATAGAATAATCGCTGAGAAAATAATAGATAGTTGCAGACCTAGCTGTATTACAGCTGAATTTCAAAAGAATAACTCCAAGGCCCTTTGATTTCAAGATAAATCAAATACAGTATATATTAAGTCAAATAACCCAACCTATGAGACAGAGTGCAGCGCTGAATACGTCTGAAATGTTGCCAGATACAGAATGCTGACTCTTACAAACAGTGGTTTTGATGACTACAGAGAGCGTGTAAGGTTACTGAATAATTAGAAAAGTTATTTGACGGATTCAGCATGAAGTAACAGGAGGACGGAGTCTAATCTTAAAAACAAAATAGCTGGTAATGATGGAGTCTAAAATATCATTAGTGGTTAAATGGAAAAATTATCTAAATGTCATATCACAGGACCGTCCCACCCTGTCAGTTGCACACAAATCTACAATCTAAGACTTTGACTCTATTTCCACTGACTTACTGGCTGCGGTTGTGTGTTCATGCCCTCTTCAACACTGGCAGACTGGACCATGATGCGAGGCAAACTCTGAGAGAGGAAGGGAATACAGTAAGAAGTTGAGTCTAATGTAAATATCAACTATTTTAACCCATTCAATCCAGGAAAGCATCTACAAATGTCTTCTAAATCCTAGCAGGTTTCTGAAAAACGTATCTTGCTATATCAGTGGTGCTCAAACATTTTCATGTGAAGGACCCCCAAAATGATATGTATTTGGCCGCCGACCCCCATCTCAAAATATTTTGTTCCAGGGTGAAAGACAAAAAGGTCTCTAGAAATGAAAGAGAGATGGATATTGTACATCAAGTTGATCAATGGCAGTACCCTGGTTTTTATCAGGCCTCACAGGGAACTAGTGATAAGCTCAGATAACAATCCCTCCCCAACTTATTTCATAATGTTTAACTGATTGTTTACATTGTCGTTTTGTTATCAGTTTCTACTTTTTAAATATGAACATTTCTAAATAGGACTGTTATTATGTTCAGAGTAGTGCTTAAACACAAGAGGCTGAAAAAGGCCAAATCTGATATACTGACAAAGTAGATTAAGAGGGATAAAGGAGGTCAAATGTTCTTTGATTAACAATCAGCGACTTGATCCTTGTGATTGATTTGTCATCATCATGCATCATCACATTCAGCCAGGGGTTTTCATGCTTCCATCTTCAGATTGTGTTTGTGAAATCAAGCGGTGTGATTAAAAGGTCATATTGTACAGTTCCTTTGAGCAGCAGGACCTACATGGACCGCAGGGCTACCCATAGATAGTAGGTCAAGCATAGCTACTGTCTCCCTTTTGGGCTCAGCACAGGACACCTGCAATCCAACACAGCCTGGTGCATAAAGATGGACACTGCCAAGGGTGATGTCACAACACACACTGGCATTTTCTTATTTCTTTTTTTTTTAACCCATTCAATCTGGGAACGCAATCTACAAATGTCTTCTAAATCAGTTTTCTGAAAAACTTATGTTGATATATATCAGTGGTCCTCAAACTTTTTCATGTCAAGGACCCCCAAAATGATATGTATTTGTCCGCCCACCAAAAAGCGTGGCGGCCTCAAAGCGCGGCATTCGCACTTTGTATCTTGTATATCTGCTATTTTTGAATAGCCAAAGTATAAAATAATGGTTATACTCAAATCTAAAATGACACAGATGTGTTCCCGGATTGAATGGGTTAAATAGATAATACGTTTTGTTTGAATTACACTTATCTAAAGGTTACATCCGAAGGACTATAGACTCCAAAATATGGAGGTTGTCACATGGCACTGTAGTAAGTTAACAGAGAGGAGCTTCCCATAGTCATCAGCAAAACGGTGGTCTTATATATTTGACCTATTTGAGGTGTTTTGTTTCTCAAACAGCCTAAAACAGCGGTCTTCAATGTTTTTCAGGCCAAGGACCCCTTAGCTGAGAGAGAGATGAAGCAGGGACCCCCAATACATATTGTATAAAATAGTGTTGCAGATAAAAACATTTTCAGTGATTTCATAGATAGCTTTATAGACTCTTTTGACACACATTATATTTTCTATTAATATGTTGTATTCATGCTAATGTGAATTTTCAGACCTTTTAAACACTCAATATTTAGTCAACCTGACCGTTGGCTCTGTACTTGGTCTGCTTTTTTCCCCCTCTACACCAACTCTCTGAAAATAGCCGATCTGCAAGCTCACAACACGTCGCAGCGCGAGGCGTTGTGAGCTTGTAGATTTGCTATTTTCGGCCAATGTTCCCCATCACACAAAGATTTGGCGGACCCCCTGTAGTAACTCTGTGGACCCCCTAGTACCTGCTGGTGGACAGGTGTCTGGTCTCTCCTGTCCTCCTTGCCAACAGGAAACAGGGATTTCAGTAGCTTGGGCATGGCCTTCACTGGAGAGAGATAAGATGCAGCAAAGCCTGAACGCACTTATGGGATGGACAGAGGACGAGGCGATGGAGGAGAAGAGAGGAGGGGAGGACAAGAGTCCAGAAATAGAGGGATGGAAGAGAAAGGTAATTCAGGAGGAAGAGGAGGAACCAAAAGAAGAAGAAGAAACAGGAGGTGTGGAACAGCAGGAGGAAGAAATCATGGGTTTAGGGCAAAGCAGGAAGAAGAGAAGGAGGTATCCAGACAAACAAGGAAAAGACATGAAAACATACAGGCAGAAATTAAGCACGTTTAGCAAAGCAGATCCAGAGATAATTCTGCATGATAGTAACAAGTAGAAGGACAGATGCAGTTTGTCACCAAGTATAAAATCTGAGTCATCATCACTGGGGACAGTAAAAAGGGAAGGAGAATTCAAGGTCGAAGCAAGGAGCCTCAGGAAGGTTCATGCAATGTTTTTTTTTTTTTTTTTTTTTTTTAAACCTGTTTCAGGGTGCAGGTTCTGGGACACTGAACTGGGCAGTGTACGTCTGGACACTGGAGACACTATAGACAAGTCCAGGTTGCTCTCCCAGCCCTGCACGCAGAAAAACACAGAATATAATGTCTCATCCTAAAAAAGTAAGACTAGAAATATAGAATGAATGTGAAGTTGGAGCATTAGTGCGTATGGATGGATGGATGGATGGATGGACGGACAGATAGACAGACAGACAGACAGACATGAATGCACATAATAGTAGAGACATGCTTTATATCTAAGTGTTCTCACCTTGAAGTCACTCAGCCTGTGACTAGAAGAGCTTAGATCTAGACTGCTGGCTGATAGCTGGGGGTGCGGTTAGAGGACGTTAATGGCACAAGTTAATGTTAGGAAGACTGGTTAATAACAAGGGAAAGGAAACACTTCAAGCAGTAATAAAAACAAAGCCATCACATTCCCTGGTTAGTGGTGGTGAATGGTTAACTAAAGGCAGCTGCATGCTACCATTTTAGGTTATCACCCTTTCACCTTTTAGGTGGAAACGTTTTCCCCTAAAAAGGTGATTATGATATTAGGCACTCATAGTCCGGCGATGTCGGTTAGTAAAAACAGAGATGTGTTGGGGTGAGCGGTGAGTCACTTATCACCGCGGCTCAGTGACGTCATGTTGTAGTTTTCAAACCATCGCGGTGAGAGGGTGATCACCGAAAATGGTAGCATGCGCCCCCCTTGAGTCTGCACATTATGGTTAGATGAAAATAAACCTTTGTCAAGACCACTGGAAAATGTAACACATAAGAGTTGTTTTGAATGTTAATTTAGAACTTCTTATGTTGGGGGTTAGCTGTAGTGTACACAGTAGTTCTCCAGAGACCAGGACTTGTACTTGAATCCAACTTACAATAAGTCAACAATAACCTGTGATTTGATTTGGAGACACTCGACTCTTATGACATTGGACTTGACATTTTTTTTTCCTACTTGCATTGAACTGGTTTAGACTTACCCTGTGGACATTAGGAGAGCTGAGGCAACGCCTGGGGATCCTCGCTTTGACCAATTGCTCCTTCACTGCCACCTCCTAAACAAACACACACACACACACACACACACACACACACACACACACACACACACACACACACACACACACACACACACACACACACACACACACACACACACACACACACACACACACACACACACACACACACACACACACACACACACACACACACACACAAATCAGAGTTAACTTAAAGGGCCATACCGGTGGTCTGGTATGTTTAGCCCATTGACTATGACTCACAGTGTATTTGACATTACTGATGACCATTTCCCATTGGATTCTATTCAATTCAGTTTGGTATGAAAATCTATTGGAACTTGCTTGAGATAGGCAATCCAATACGCATAATATAATTGTGTTCTTCTTATTTCTTGTCAAATTAAGCTGATTTGAAAAGTCTAACTGAAAATAGTCTCTGAAGAAATGATTGATTTAGGAATAACATAGGAAAAGTCCAGGAAAGTCCAATGAGTCCATTACTTATGACAGTCTAATAACTTTGGACAAAATGTAAACTAACGCAAAGTCTAAAAATGGTCTACGTATGTTCATGTACAATATACAGCCGAAGCTGTGAATGTAATGACACTAGTTCTGTTCTGTATCGTTTATCAAAATATGGAGGAAGGAGTAATAAAGTACATTTTGTTCTGCAATTAATCAAATCAACTATGATTTAATTTGAAAGACTATAACATATATAATAGTATGTGTGACATAATGTGTGTTTACAGCACTGGTACTCAAAGTGGGGTCCGGGGACACCTAGGGGTCCTTAAAGGGGGTTCCAGCTAAATTATTGAAGTTTGAATTGAAAAAAGTCCATTCATTTCCATTTGTACACTCTCAGAATAATGGGGGTCCGTGGCCTAATGCATACCAAACCGGGGGCGTCCTTGAAATGAAAAAGTATGACAACCACTGGTTTACAGCACCTGTCTGAGTCTGTCCAGGGTGAGGATGTTCTCCACAGCCAGGACACTACGGAGGTATTTCTCTATGGCTGCCTCGCTGTCTGCTGAGTCTCCTCCGTCCTCAGCGCTGGCTGCTAACCTCGCCAGCATCTCTCTGTCTTCTGGACCCTGGATGTCCTGTGGGCAGGCACATCAGTGGTGGAACAAGCACTCAGATTTTAATAGCAATACCACAATGTCAAAAATACACTGTTACAAGTAAAAGTCCCCAAATTACTAAAGTATAGGCATCATAATGTAAAAGCAGTCATTATGCAGAATGGTTAGTAATCTATTAATGTTTTGTTGAATAATGCAGAGCTCTGGTAAAGATGGGGCTGATTTTAATCACTTTACTGTATTTCCTGCTGCGTAGCTTAACATAATAATTATTATTATTATTATTAATAATAATCAGGAAATAATTCAGACCAAAATGAACCACCAATATTTTCCAGAGAAAAAGAAAATGTTCAACTCATTCAATTGGAACACAATGATAGAATAGCACTGAGTTAAACAACAACAAAAAGTATATTTTTTTCTTTCATTGTCCTGATTAATAACGTCAGCGTTTAAAAGAGTCAAGCCTCACCCCAGGGATGTTGGAGACGATCTCGAATGTGACTCCACAGCCAGGAATGGTGCTACGATGGGACATCCTCTTAAACAGACTCTGAGCAAAACCCTGTTTATACAAACACACAATCACATTGCAACACATGAATATCAATACGTCTGACTGAGTGATTGACAAATCACAAAAAGAGGGAATGTGTTTTTTTTATGCTTTAAATGTCATTACATAAACTGTAACCGTGCACTTGTTCTGGTACAAAGAAAAACAATACAGATGATACAACTAGATTTGTGATGAAGTGCTAAAAGGATAAATAAATACGTAAGGTTAGATGAGATTAAAAAAAAGTAAAATAAAAACATCTCAACAACAACATGCCATCATTAGCCTGCGAGTACAACTAACACAAAAACAACAACAGCATTACATCATGACGTCGTTAGCCTGCATGTACACACTTGCGTGCCTCGTTGCCTACCTGTCTCCCAGCGAGGTTCACACAGATGCGTTTCCTAAGAACCAGCTGCATTTGGGCCGGGTGGCTGAGCAGGACCACGGCACGCACAGTCAAATAGACCCTCTGGTCAGCCGCTGCCCCACGGGTCAACTCGGGACACTCGTGGACCGTGGAGTCCCAGGACGCCTCTGCTTTCACCTGGAAGGAGGGGGGGGGGGTGTAGGTTGGGACAAACAATATAAATTAGCAACTGAATAATATCACACTTTCAAAGACGCACCAGTTAGTGGGTGAGAGGATGAGGCTGGGATAGAAAAACAGCAGTACCTCTGCTAATGATGTCATGAGCAATTGTACTGGTGTTTACTTAATCCTAACAAACAGGCCACCAGTTAGAGACATGTCGATGCTCATATTATTACATATTATATATATTGTTACATATAACAATACCCAATGCAATACCCAGAATGCTGTACATATTGCACAAGTACTGCACATGCCCAGGTTTCAAATGTTTTGTTATTTAGAAACACACCCCTACTGCCCAATATGAATTTAACATCCCAGTGATGTTGTTTTCTCCTTATCTTTTCCCCACCTCATTGTCATAGTGCTTGACAACGTGAAGGTCAAAGAAGTCATCCTCGTCTTCCTCAGCCAGTAGAGCATCCAAGCCCCCAGCCAGGGGGGCTGACAGGTTGTCCTGGAAGTCATCCGCTGTTGAGAAAGAAAGAAAGAAAGAAATGTAGGAAACGAACGAAACACAAGAAGATGGTAACAGAAGACAAGAACAGGAGCATGACATGCAAGCTGTAAGATAACATTTGAGAAAAGTTTGACATGAGTTTTTTTTTAACCCATTAAGATTTTAGATTTCTTTGGCTATTCAAAAATAGCAGATATACAAGCTCATAGCGCAGAACCCGTGCCGCACTACGAGTTTGTAGATCTGCTATTTTTGAAAATTGCAAATCTTTAAAAAAAATGTTTTTAAAGCGAACATGTAACTCAAATCTTTGCTTCTGGGGGTCCCTGGAACTAAATATTTTGAGATGGGGGTCCGCGGTCAAATACATATCATTTTGGGGGTCCTTGACATGAAAAAGTTTGTATCAATGTAGCAACATTCAAAAAACTGTTAGGATTTAGAAGACATTTTGTAGAATCGGCCTCAGGTCTTAATGGGTTAAACTAATAATAACAGCTGCATTGATTGTAAGACAAGAACGTACCGCTGAGGTCCAGGAACAGGACAGGTATGTGTGTTTCCATTCCAGGGACAGGAACCCTGCATAAACATTCACCAGAAATCAGACATACACAACATCCTTTTGGATTGTTGTCAGGACAATGGCTGCCCTTGAGCAATGCACTTAACCGCTTTCACCATGGTGTCCCTATTCTGGGCGAGTCATAAAAAAGGAAGAAGTTCAAAAATAGCACAAGCTCATCTTGCAGATCTGTTATTTTCTATATTTGTCATACAACAAAGTATAGTGATGAAGTTGTTAAACCACCACAGTTCCAGTGTAGCTGCACAGTGACACAATACAATAAAACAGAAGACTGTGGTTGTACTTGCTGAAGACTGACACTGAAGCTCATCATATTATTTGTATTTATTTATTCTGTGTTTACACGCATACACACACACTACCTCTCTGCAGGTGCTCCAGGGATTCCACTGCCAGCTGAGGGGACCTGGACAGCATTGCGTTCTTCAGTCAGGGTTAGTCGACATTCCAACAACTGAGACTCCCTTTCAACATCATCTTCTGACTTATCTGCACGCACACGCACACACACACACACACACACACACACAATCCAGTTATGTTGCTACTTCTTTATTTTGATATAAGTGTGTAGAGACAGAAGTGGAGAGCAGAGAGGGGAAATACATACAAGACGTGGCTCCAGCTGGAGACACATTTTTTAACTTATGTTTTAAAAATAGTAATACTCAAAAAATGAAATAAAGTAGATCCATTACCAAACGGTTTATATCTATATCACTAACATAGCCAGAGGGAACCTTCATCTCAGTTGTACCTGGCTTGGAGACGATCTTCTGAAGATGTTGGTCGAGGTACTCCTGTCTCTTAGTGAGAATAGCCAACCACTGCTCCCTCATCCTTTCCAAGTCCATCTCCTACACACACACACACACACACACACACACACACACACACACACACACACACACACACACACACACACACACACACACACACACACACACACACACACACACACACACACACACACACACACACACACACACACGCACAGTTTTCTCTGTCTTTCATTTCATTCATTAACATCTATGTCATTATAGTAATCACTGTCTGTCTGTCTGTCTGTCTGGTTGTCTGTCTGTCTGTTAGCATTCTTCTTCTTGTGACCACTAGGTTATGGCACTTTCTGACCTATTTTTTATTAGTTACTGACTCAGATTTTCACTGTTACAATTTAACATAATTTTACATATTTCTATCGCATTTTGCATTCAATAATTCTTGGATTACCCAAAATCTGGAGGCTCAAATGTATGCATAATTCATAGGATATGAAATACTAAACGAGGGCAAAGATAGAGCAAAGCAAAAGATACTGTAAAGCTCTTTTAGGGGACGTCTTTAGGGGATATAAATAATTGGACACATTTTGAACAGAGATGATTTCTTTGAGGATTTGAATCACACAACGGTTAATATCATTACTTACTTGGTAGCTGTCCATGTCCTCATCTCCACCCTGGAATATACAGTAAACATAACCAAATGAATTCATGTTACATTCAAACGTTCATCAAAGCTGACAGAGACAGGAGCCAATAGGAGCTTGGCTACTAAAGTCTTTTTCCAACCATTTGGAACAAAGCTTATTCGTCCCCTCACCCATTGGGATTCGCTGCCTTTGGGGGGCCGTATGTGTTGGATCTTGATATCTCCGATGGACATAGAGAGAACAGAGACGGCAATGAGAGGCATGGTGCCCGAGTCCGGCACTGAACGCACCTCCACCTGAACACGCCGAGACTGACCCTGGAACAGAGGAACAGAAAAAATACATTCAACTGAGCAAACTTCTAAAAGCTCTTCCCCCGCTGAAAATTCTCCGTTGTACATCTACACAGGAACCTTGAACCTTCCTAAATGATGTTAGATTAGATGGATGACACACACACACACACACACACACACAACCTGTCTGAGCTGGTAGATGCCACCGGTGCTTATGCCCTTCACAGGAAGTACTTCTACAGGTATGAACTCTCCTGCGTCGTTCAGCTCCATCACCTGCACCCACAGCTCCAACCTGCGAGTTACCTCACTCCACCTACACGCACGCACACACAAAATCACAAGTTCTATTATATGAGCACTGTCTGAATTAAGAAGTAAATACACTTTGTGTGTGTGTGTGTGTGTGTGTGTGTGTGTGTGTGTGTGTGTGTGTGTCTCAGCGAGTCCAGTCCATACCGCTCTCTGAGGGATCTGGTCTTGGCCTGGATGACTCCCAGGTCCCACAGTGCCAGGTTCCTGCGATGGTTGGCCTGCTTGTGGCCGTAAACCTCGATGGCTACCGCCCCTTCAGATAAAAACTCCACAAAGTCCTCAGACGCACCGACAGGTAACTCCTGAACACAAAAACGCATAATATGTTCAAAGACCAGAGAATGAAGCCGCATTTGCAAAGTTATCATGGGAGCCCAAGTTGAAGGATTTGGCCTATAAACAAAGCCCCAGATACATGACAGGACTGTTGTAGCTGGTAATAAGCTATGTCATTAAAATAGCTACATTTTGTACCTGAGATATTGAGGTCTATACAGTTAAAAAATATTAAAACGAAAAAACGGCCTCAAGACAGCCGAGGTTTCCATCCAATTAAAGTTTCACATGAATCACCAAGGCAGCAACAATCAAACAAGTCTTTCTAATGGAAAGATATCCATTATCCATCTTTTAGGGTTAAAAAAGATAGTAGACACAATATAACAGAAGTACACACTTCACGACAGTACTGTGAGGAAATATAGTGGAGGAATGTAGAGGACGGTGGGGAAAAGGAAATAATGGAAAATGGATCATGTATGATGATGATAATAATGATATCATGGGGTGGAGGTAAGGTGTGTGATAACAAATGTATCGATGAAGGGGTGTGTAGGTGTGTGTGTTTGGGTGTGTTGTGTTGTGTATATCGTCTCTGTCGGGTGGAAACCTCATACATCCAAAACTGTTACTTTTCAGGATTCAAAGTAGGTTGTTCATTTACGAAAAAAACACAAAAAGTTAGAATATGGAGATAGCAGGTTTCTGCCCGACAGCAACGATATTTAGTGTACCGGTACCTTGATGCTGTCGAACACCACGGTGCAGTTGGGATCTTTGGAGTCAGACAACGGACAGGGGGGCTCCATCTCGGGGGCGATGAACACAGGCTCATCCTGACCCCAGAAGTGGTACTGGCAGAAGACAAAGTTGGACAGGTGGCGAGGAAGACCGGTGGCCTGGAGGATCTTCACCTGTGAGCGAGGGAGAAACAGCTGTCTTCAATGAAACAAGGACTTTCCAGCGGAGGCCCAGTGGTTGTCATGTGATTGGTTTCTTACCACACAGTGCAGTTTCCTGTCCTGCGTTTCACCGTCCATACTGCTCTCCTGCTGAGAGGACCCCTCCTCCTCCACCTCTGTGCCACGCCACACCTCCACATGCAGACGACCTGCCACCTGACACAAACACACTTTTGTCACCTTTGTTTAGTAAATAGGCAGTATATAATAATGATTGTAATAATACAAATATTTATAAATAAAATATTTAATATATATATATTTTTTTTTAACTTTATTTGTATAGCACTTTTCTTAACAGTGTTACAAAGTGCTTGTACAGCTAAAACATAAATCGAGCAAGTGCCACAGATGAATATAATCTGAGGCACTTGCTTGCTGTTTTAGAGGAATAAAAAGGCCTTTTTGTAGAAATGAAGAGTCCAAATTCTTCTGTGGAGACTAACACGGTTATTTACTAAATGTATTAACATTCAAGCATGTTTCAGGATACAGACAGGCTTCAAGGAACCAAACTAATAATGAAGAAATGACAGTTTGCAGTACCTCCCCCTTCTGGTTGATAATGGGAACAGCATACTGCAGCTTGACATCATAGAACAGACAAGCCAGGAAGACATTAGCCACGCCGATCAGACTGTGGTTCTCCTGCTCGTCAAAGAACGGGTCGGCACGCTTGAAGTAGGAACGCATCACCTGACATGGCAGAGAACACTTGCATCATAATGCTGTTCCTTGAATTTAGATCAGTGTTCAATGTGATCATCCCCCAGCTGATGCAAGGCAAACACACAACTGAAATCTCTCCACTCGAAGATGAAAATATCAGTAAATGTATGATTTATTTTTTTCCATCTAGGGTTATCCCGGGTCCCACCCCTCTCCCTTGTAAGCCCAAATAGAGTTAATATATCACCTATCCCCTACATGCAGGCATGCATACACATGCATAATTAAACACATTCTTTCCAACTGAAGTTGTTGCTGAGTAGGCAAGTAGCTTTAAAGCTGTAACAAAATATCTGTTCACAACTAGTTGTGTCTGTTTTACATAGTTTTTTTATTTAATTCTTTCTAGTACTAAAATGCACCTTGAGGTAGGTACTAGATGCAAATTAAATTCATTATATATTAACGACTGCTTCTTATTCCTTCACTCACAGGGTTGTCTTCATCAAAGTCCTTCCACTCCTGGTAGAGCTCCTTCATGTCCACCAGCCTGTTCTCCATCTTCTCCAGAGCCCAGATCTGCTTCCCTTTACCCTTACGACGCACCTGAACCGCTGGCTCACTCAGCACCACATCACGCTATGGAGAGAGAGAGAGAGAGAGAGAGAGAGAAGACAGAAACCAGTGAGTTTAGAGATAGATGCAGGTTAGTTGACTGATGTCAAAAGTCACATTTATTCCACATGCAAATTTCAACAAAGACATTTTAATACATAGTTTGTCCCCAAATATTCTCACAAAACCTTTTCAGATATATTTTCTCAAAACTCAAAATATACAGAGAGATAGAGGAGGCATCAGACTGTTGTAGAGGTCAAACACTCGCCCACTATCTTTGGCTTAACCAGACACTCAAACACATTTGTTGTTCACAGGTGGGATCATGGGTTCATTGACGGTGCACTAGAGACCCCTGCTGGTCGGTCAGGGCGCTCAGCAGGGAGGGGATCTGGGGAGGATAGCGCAAACCTTCACGCTTTCCCAATGAAACTCCTCACTGGTCGGTGAATGTAAGCGGCTGGTGTATCAGAGGAGACATGTGGTCGTGTACGTCCTCCCCAGGACAACAGTGAGGGTTAAGTAGTGACAGGACCGCAATACACATGGGTAAAGCAATTTAGGAATATCACGTAGCCAGAGAAACGGACAGAGAGAGAAATGGAAGGTGAGTATGAGAGGGACATGGGATAGAGAGAAAGAGAGAGAGGGTCAGGGAGAGAGAGAGAGAATATGGGGGGGGAATAAAAAAGATGTGATAAGGGTGGAACAGGAAATACCAATCACTGAACCGCATCAGGAGGACATTCATGTTTGTATGAAAAGCACCTTAGGGAACGCAGTCACGCTATGAAGGGAAGAAGGGATAAAAAGGAAGGGGGAGAGAGAGAGAGAATGCACAATGAAGAAACACACCTTTTAGTCACTTAAGCCTGATTTATACTTATACTTCTTCGTATGATGGTTTTGCGCTGCAAAAATAGCGAGTTTGTAGATTTGCTTCTTTTTTTTTTACATATTACATACATAATAAAAATAGAGACACCAGGTTGAAAGTGGTTAAAGCAGCAGACAGAAAGAGAGACAGCTTCCGGTACCTTCTTGTTGGCATCCAGGTTGGTGGCTGGTATCTGTAGAGTGACCCGGTACTCTGTTCTCTTGTTGAGTTCCTCGGCTATGAAGCCGGCCTCCTGCACCAACAGGTTGGTCCGCACTATCTGCTCCCTCAGACGCCGAAGGCTGCGAGTAATCATCGCCTCTCTGCACCACAGACAGAGAGACACACAGTCCACAAATTGACCGAGACATCTCTCTTTTAGATTCATTATTATATTTGACTTATTACATGTGTGGTGAGCACTGGGACAATCACTTCAACTGCTGAGTGAAGCTACACTGTATCATCTTTGCTTGTGAGTGATTACAGTAATGCAGGATGCAAATAACAGCAGACCGGTTTCAGAACCACCTTTTCATTTATTAAGTGCTCAGTTCATACTGTATGTCAGTGTCTTTGCTCAGATGTACTGTAGTAGAAATAGGAGTCTGTCAGTGACAGAAATCAAACTAATAGCTCTTCAACTGCAAACCAATCTACTAGCCATGTACATGATTTTACTTGTCGTATGGAGTATTACACAGCATGTGAAAAAAGTTCTGCGCCTCTAGGGCGAGTGGTGGAAAATCCAAGAAAGTTACTTAAAGGACAACTTTGTTTTTTTACAACCAAGGTTTATATTTTAGCTTGTAATTAAAGTAAATAAAAGATGAGTGTTATTTTTTTTTTCATTTACTGCTTTCTATAGTTTCAGCAATTTTCGCGATATTTTTTACAGTGGGCGGGGGCATTCTGTCCGGTGGCTAAATATGCATTTTTTACACAATAAAAAAGGTCCTGTGGTCTTTGATGGCCAGATGTGAGTTATTGGGGGCTAGAAGAGCTACTGTAAATAATAATAAAGAAGACGCTGGGTTATTGTGTAAAAATAATACATATTTAGCCCCCACTGTAAAAAAGATTGTGAAAATTGCTAAAACTATAGAAAGCAGTACATTTAAAAAATGTTAACACTCATCTTTTATTTACTTTAATTACAATCTAAAACATAAACCTTGGTTGTAAAAAAAACAAAGTTGTCCTTTCAGTGACTTTTCACCATTCGCTCAAGAGGGGCACAGAATTAACCACTCAAGCCCTACATTCGTTGTCGTACGATACATCGAGAAAATAGCCAATCTACATGCTCACAACGTGTTTTTAGATCTGTTATTATGGCTATTTTTGAAAAAAAAAAAAATTTGACTGATGTATGAAGACTTGCCCAAATAGGATTCATGTCATTAAACCATTAAAAAAAAAAGAAGCTGTATAATACTCCACACGACGAGTAAACAGAGCATGATATCTGAGTGAAGTACCCCTTTAACGTTTCCCAATATGAAGAAAGTGAGGTGAACAGTTGAACAGAGTGTAAAGCAGATTTGGGACTGACGGCTTCCATCGTCCAACTCACCTGTCCTCGCTCCAGCGCCGCATGCGGTTGTGGGCGACGGGAGACGATGTAGAGGGGGAGGGCCCCATGTTCCCGGAGGCCCCCGGCGGCCCGACGGAGTCCAGGATGTTGAAGGAGGCGGGAGGCTGGTCTGGATGCAGCCGGCTGCGCAGCTGCTGCAGCTCGCGTTCGTACATCTGCCGCTGGCGCTCCAGCGCACAGCGCTTCTCCTCCTCGTGCTGCCGCTCCAACGTGTGCAACACACACTGCATGGGGTCTGGAGGAATGGAGAGAGACACGGCAAGAGAGAGAGAGATAAAGAGAGGAGGAGGAGTGATAAGAGGGAGTGAGGGGGAGAGAGAGGAAGAGAGAAGGGAAAGAGAGAGGGAGAAAGGAAGGAAGGAGAAAGGGAGAGAGACAGCGGAGGGAGGAGAGAGAGGGAGGAAAGGGGGTGGGAGAGAAAGGGGACGGAGGAGGGAGACGAGAGAGAATGGAGAGGGAGGCAGTGAGTGGAGGAAAGGAAAGGAAGAGAGATTATTTTCAGTTTCGAGAAAATATACAAATGTTTTGTCAGAGTATAGAGACCGTCACCACACACGGGGACAACGTCCTCTGTATTTTTCCCTGTGAACACCACATAATGACTTTTGCGGCGTTTGTTCGCAAACCATGTCTTATTTTTCTCTCATCACCCCATCCCGCCGACCATTCTTCCATTCCCACTCACCATCGTTTCCCATTCCTTTCATCATGACCTCCGTCTGGGCAAACTCGTAACCGAAGCTGACCTCACTGGACACGTCGCTGGACGCGTCTAACTCCACTTCCAGTCTGTCAGTGCTCAGTTTGCCCTTCATCGCACTGCCTCCATCCTCTTCCTCAGTCCCTGCATGGGCCATGTGCCTCGGCAGGTTGATCCTGTGTGTGTGTGTGTGTGTGTGTGTGTGTGTGTGTGTGTGTGTGTGTGTGTGTGTGTTGTGGTTATGTACAGTATGCATGCGTGAGTGAGATAAAACAAATGTTAAAGAAAGCGACATTGAAGTTGGGTAGAACCTTAGGTTGTACCTGGACACGTTGTAAGTCCAAATATTGGCCATCATCTTTATATGTGGAGCCATGTAAGCAAGAAATCATATTCTATGGCAAAACATGTCTAAAGATCACACTTTTAGCACAAAAGCAAATGCAAACAAAGTGGATTCTGCAAATATACAGTATATGTATAAAAAGGTAACTTGGCTGTATTCATGTTATCTTGCAAAAATCCATTTGTCACCAATATCAATGTAAGAGGAGTGACAACAATGTCAGTAGTAGGGTTTAACATTTTCCGGGAAATAGCTCATTTTAATTCCCGGGAATTTTCAGACCTTTTCCCGGGCTTCCCGGGAATTCCCGTTAAAGGGTAAAAAAAAAAAAAGTGCCCACTAAAATGCATTTATATGTAGATATACTTAAATAGCCAATTTTACACCGAGGTGCCCAAATGTCCCTATTGTGTCCACCTATGAACTTGCACTAATAATGACTTAAGTTGATTTTTTAAAATCATATAAATATAATATATAAATATAATAGCCTATAGTGCCCTGCCCTGGCGGAGATCTGCGCTGTTGCGCAGCAGCGGGTGAAGACAATTAACTTAACGAGGAGCTGCGCTCAAAACGCACTCAAACAATGTCAAACTCTAGCTGCTGAAATAAACGTTCCATTTGTATCATTATTGACAAGAGAATTTGCAAAAGGATTTTGTCCATCAGAGCGCCGGTGAGGTCACAGCTTATCTCTACTTTTGTAGGATATTGATTTGATAGCCTAAACTTGTCATTTGTTTGCAGTTATTAATTTATATTAGGCTACTTGCTGGATATTATAAGACTCCATTTTGGGATGTTGGCTGTATGTTGTCTATTAATCTATATTTTGTTGTTGATCAAATGTGGGGTTTTGTAGTGTGATTTTGATGTGCACATGCATGCGCTGCCAGCACTGACAATCAATGAGACAGACAGCTGTTGTGCAGTTCACTTGCTCTACTGGGTAGTTCTAGTAAAATGGTAGTTTGAACGTTCTAAAATGCAAGTGTAGGTAGGGTAGGCTACATTAATGATGATAAAAAAATCGGACCACATCTCTCTCTCTCTCGCTCGCTCGCTCGCTCTCTCTCGCTCTCTCTTGCGCTCTCTCTCTCCAGCTCTCCGGTCTGTCCTCTTTCTCTATCAAAAGCATTGCTTGGCTTGCGCGCATTTTAAGCTGGAATATAGGCTCGATCAAACCTACCTACTGTTTATGCAGCGTTTCACTTGATGATGTTGAATCTGAACTAGTCAACTGGTGTCTACCATATTGACAGCAGAGGAAACAGTGAAATCAGCGTGCGCAGGGCAGGCATGGGGCATCACGGCCACTTGTGTTTTATTTTGTTCATTACTGTTACATTCAGTGCGTCCCATATTGGTTCACAACGGGACGATGGGACCCTGCCCTGGTCGGCAACGCGGCAAGTAACTTGCCTAATTATAATAGTAATTCCTCCACGCTGTAGATAGGCCTTTCTACTAATTAGTATTCATTTCTAACAAGAAAAAAAAAACGGGAAGCCCGGGAACCGAAGTGAATTCCCGGGATGGTAAAAAACCCTGAATTCCCGGGATTCCCGCATCCCGGGAATCCCGGTGTTAAACACT
The DNA here is from genome assembly GCF_963454915.1 of Gymnoscopelus microlampas. Taxonomy (NCBI): domain Eukaryota; kingdom Metazoa; phylum Chordata; class Actinopteri; order Myctophiformes; family Myctophidae; genus Gymnoscopelus; species Gymnoscopelus microlampas. Next base: position 19,020,219 of record NC_139953.1, read on the forward strand.
AGTCAGTAGGTGAAATAGATGGAAAAAAAGCCATGAGTCGTTGTTTTATATATTGACAGAATTTGCTTTGTTTGCATTAACTTAAAAGTGTAGTTTTGTTAAGTGTTCCAGCATGCTATGAGAGTGAATGGAATCACTACTTTCAATCTCAACCACAGAGCACAGAAGCAACAAATAAAAAAGAATGGATAATATTTTGACTTATATCATGGCCAAGCATCTACAGTATACAACCCTCTGGCTCTACCACAGTACGACAACACTTTAAAGACAGCAGAAAGAGGGAAGACGGTTGTACTGTAGATGCAATTCAATGAAATGTGAAATGACTGAAGAGCTCGACAACACCAACAAGACATGAATGTCTGCCAGTGTAAATAGAATCCCCAGACATACGGAAGTAAAACTAAAGACTGTAGCTGTGTGTGTGTGTGTGTGTGTGTGTGTGTGTGTGTGTGTGTGTGTGTGTGTGTGTGTGTGTGTGTGTGTGTGTGTGTGTGTGTGTGTGTGTGTGTGTGTGTGTGTGTGTGTGTGTGTGTGTAACAGACCTGAAGAAGTGGTTGTTTCCCCACAGTATTCTATCTCCGTGTTGGAGCTGCACTGGGCTGATGACGGCAGCACCGTTCACACATGTCCTGCAGGGGGCAAACACAGCCGTTTATGAAAACTCGAGATAACAAGGCGATAAGAGTGAACATATCTCAGAAGGGTGTAAGCTGCAAACTAATTCCCAGACTGCCTGGATGAATAACCTCCCGTTACCTGATACTGCCATTTTCATGTTCATTGTGCAAATTTCATTAATTGCTTGTCATAAATTGATGGTTAGTAGTTAGTTCATAAGTTGACTGGTTAGATACAATTATGTATGAATAGCTGTAGTTTTGTAAATATTATGGTAGTTAGAACCACCATGTAACCACTTAAAACCCTATATACCTACTTCACCCCTTAGTTGTCCCCTACAGCATTATACTTTATCCCCATCCTGTTTATGCTATTTTCATCGAATGATCGCCAAGAATAGGGGCGCTAGGGTTCACTTGGTTAAATCATTTGAACTTATAACCACCAACGTACCGCGCGTTGCGGTGAGGAGTGAGCACAACACCGTTGTCGGTTATGTCGATGACACAGTGCTCAGCGTGGATGGCCATCCCACACAGCTGGATGTCCTGGGAGTTGGCCGAGCCCACGCGCGTGTGCTCCTGTTCCGAGGCACATGCATGGACGCACGCACATATGCAAAACACATGCGCACACACACAGGAAATGTACCACATCACAAACTGGATCACCATATTTCTGCTTTTTGCTATTCATTTTCACAATTCTTTTAATAATCGTTCATTAATCGAACGGCAAACGTTTGAAATAATCATAATATTGATTTGAAGTCATGGTGGCAGCGCCCCCTGTGTGCAGTACCTTCAGATAGTATACCAGCAGCTCGTTGAGGGCAGGGTCAGCGTTCAGATTGACCAGGAAGCACTTGTCATTCACCACTCTGATCCCAGACGACTGAAGAGAGATCCCCAGGCTCTCCAGCTGCTTCTGACGCTCCTACATTAGTACACCACACATCAATTAATCAATAACTAGATTGATTGTCAAGCTGCTGGAGATTGACGTTTCTACAACAGGTAGCGTGTTGTTAAGCCAACATTAATTGGACATTTTGGTTGCTCTAGTAAACATGTTTTTTGTTCTCTGATGGCATAGATCAGTGTTTCTCAAAGTGGTGTCCAGGGACCCTTCGGGGTCTTTGAGGCAGTTGAGTGGGTTCCAAGAGGACCCTTACAGGTCTGTAACTCGGAGAATCAATGGCATAGATTACATGTTTAATAAAGCCATTGATCCATGACTACATCACTTTCTGAAGCTGCTGTAACTGATCTACAGTCTAGGGAAAATACTTAATCCATGATAATCAATTACCTGAGCGACAGACACCGTCTTCATGAGTTTATCCTCCCAGGTGACGGTCATTTCCTGGATAAATTTTTCAGACTCCTCAAGCCGTTCCTTCAACTCAGGAGCCTTCATAGACTGAGAGAGAGAGAACAATCACACTGATAAACTGCACTGACACAGAGCACAATCACACTGATAAACTGCACTGACACAGAGAACAATCACACTGATAAACTATGTTGAATAATTTTCCACAGTGGTATATCATTGTAAAAATGTACTTAACAGAAATGTACAAACATATGACATAACAATGTAATTAATTAGCAGTTATTTAGTTTTAGCAAGGCTGTGCACCCTCCAAGCTAAGCTAATTCATAAAAATAATATTTGTACAGCACTTTTTAAAACAGGAGTTACAAACTGCTGAACAGCAATTGGAACATAAGAAATATATAAATTAAATGAAATAAAACAAATTTAAAATCCTATAAGGGAATAACATAGTTAACACAAGTTCTAACAAGCGATAAAACAGACCAAGCAGACCAAGAGGAAACAAAAAAACAGACATGTGCCCACATCCACAAACAAATACAAGCATACACAAACAGAAACATTTGAACACCTAATTACTGCACAGGCATAGACTGACTCAAAAGCATTACAATCACTAAACCAACTTGACAAGCGGCGTTGCCTGAAGCTCATCAGCCAAATATCTCCCCTGGTTTATGAGGGATTTCCTCTAGGCTGAGCGTAAGATACTGTATAAGGTTCCTTACATGGGAGACACAGATTCAAATCCCAGGCGTTAGTTGCAATCAACTCTCTCCAAAGGGAGTGGACAAAAAAACGTATGAACTGTAGCTTTGAGCCATGGAAATGGTTTCTATTGATGATATCATTTGATTTCTATGAATAGATGCAAAATCAACTCCATGAGTTTATCTCCTACCCCAACCAGACAACAACCTTTCTCAAATTCACAGCGGATAGCAGCCCTATATCTGCTAATGTTCTTGATAACAATCTACAAGTATATTGACAACAAAATCTAAAACCACAATCTATCGAAAACCAATGGAACAGAATCCAATTTTTGCAATTTGCACTATAATTCTAATCATCCAAGTAGTCCAATATGAAATATCCCAACAAGGCAATTCTTCCATCTGAGATGGAAGTGTTGATTGGGGAAATTCACTACCCAGGTCACTGACATGAGGGATCGTTTCTTGGATAGAGGTGTGATCCGTGCCCAACCAACACCAAGGAACAACTTATTAGAAAAGCACAACAAGAACATGAAGACCTCTAGTCTGTGTTTCATTACTGACTATAATCATTGTGCAAACACATTATATCTGTACAAATGGAACATATTCTTAATATTCTCTCCACATACAGAAGAGCTCCAACTGGTCCACATTTTCTCAAATCCTAAATTCTCCACTTTGCTGTAACTATCGAGGACAGTGTGCACAATGCCACAATACAACCAATGCCAAATTATTCTCACATCCACTTACTGATGAAACATTCAAACATATACGTTTTATCAACTGTCATTCCACCTATATGGAATACATGCTTACCTGTCTCTGTGGAAAGGCATACATTGGACAAACAAAAGGGTGTCTAACATTGCAGATCTCGGAACACAAACCTACAACACGTACAGAAGCAAACCATAATTCTTCTCCATCCAACCTTCTTTTGGTTGGTGCAAAACATGTTACTGCCCTTAGAGGGGGTAACCTCCCCAAGTTGTTGTCCCAAAGGGAGACGTTTTGGATACACCAATTAAATGACATGCAGCTGCAGGCATTTCATTACTTTTTATACCGACCCGTCTAAAAAACTGGAGGAGCCAGTTCCTGTTGAATTGGGTATATTCATGTCATGTACTATTTGTTTTGTGTCAAAGTTATTTTACTCTTTGTATTACCTCTGTACTGTACCTCAAACATAACAGCCCTAGAAACACTACAACACATTGGATATGTGTAATATGGTCTGTATAGGTTTAATGTCACTCCTTGTGCCTAGATAATGTAATATTTTTTCTCTGTGAAGGATATCCTACTATAATTCTAGTAACCTCTGTCCGTCTGTAGTGGTGAGTGAGCGAGTGAGTGAGTAGGTGAAGCTACCCGGTTCTCCTCAGTGGCTGGACCAATTGCTCTGATTTTGCACACAGCCATTGACCATTACCATCTGAACTTAACTGTGAAGCCCGTTTTTCAATTTCATCAAATCTCAGCTTCTTATTAGCGTTTTTGTGTCAAACACTGTCGCCATGGTTACGGGGCTGCCCAGCTATGGGACGAACTGCCTCCCGGGTTGCCAGATCATGTGCGCATATCCCCCCACGGATGCGTCCACCGGGTATGGTCTAGTACTAGTTTTCTATAATTGATGGTCATATGATGCAATGACCATGTTTTTTATGGTGCTCTGATGAAGGCTCTATGCCGAAATGTGTTAGCAGCTTGATTTAGCAAAATACAAAAATGTGAACCTGAGCTAAACTCAATTTATTTTGGGAGTGCTGCTATTTCCACTCATCTGTTGGTTATTCATAGTAAGTATCACAGGTACCTCAGCCTCGGTGAGCTGCTCCCGTAGCTTGTCCACCTCTTCTCGGAGCTCCCTGATGATCCTGGCATTGGGGTCCTCGTTCACCACTGCATGGTTGACAATGCTCTTGGCCCTGTCGGCGTAGCGCAGTGTGGACAGGGTCTCATCATAGTTGTCCGCCGCAGGGCTCACCGCTGCGACCATGACTGTGCGACTGTTCCCACCCAGGCTGTCCTGAACGTACGAGGAAGAGAGGCATTACATTTATGGCCTCAATACCCAAGGCTCATCGCTGGATTTAAATTGTTAAGAATGTGTGTGTGAGTGTGAGTGTGAGTGTGTGTGTGTGTGTGTGTGTGTGTGTGTGTGTGTGTGTGTGTGTGTGTGTGTGTGTGTGTGTGTGTGTGTGTGTGTGTACCTTAAGTAGCCAGGTGAGAACAGAGTCTCGATAAGGAACAAACTTGCTTTTGTTCTTCCCTACTCCCTGCTCAGCCAATGCAGAGATAACCAGACCCAGGGTGCTCAGAGACCTGCAGGGAGGATGGCAGAGAGGAGAAGAAAGAAAGAGAGAGAGAGGGAAGGAAAAGTGAAGAGAGGGAAGACGATAGGAAGAAAGGGATGGAGGTAGAGAGGGATAGAATTAAATTGTGTTTTTACCTTCCTGCTCGTAAGCAGTTAATCTTGGGCCTGTTTATTATCTCATCTTGATTACGGTGACAGTGTATAGATTTGCTAGTCCCTCTGTCTTGGCCAAATTGGACCCCCTCTACCATGCTGCTCTGAGATACATCTCAAACTCTGCTTTCAGGACGCATCACTGAACCTTGTATGCTCTAGTTGGGTGGTCATCTTTTGCTCGTCTTCAGTACTGGTACTCCATCTACAAAGCCATACTTGGATACCTCCCCTCTTATATCGGCTACAAGTTTGTTTTGATCAACAACTCACTCAACCTTAGATCAAACGCTATGTTGTGCCTCCTCTGCAAACAGATGCTGGCAAAAGAAGCCTATTTTACTTTGAACCACGGAATGATCTCCAAACTAAGGTCAAACTGCCCTCACTGATTTCACTTGGGGTCTTCAAAAGGATGGTAAAGGAATTGCTAACTAATAGCTGCTCCTCTGATGTCTAGTTTGAGGTCATTTGATTTGTGCCTCAAGATGCTTTTCCATTATGATTTGAATTATTAGGGATAGGTTTATAATAGTCAGTCTGTTGTGTTTTGTCCTGTTCTGTCCATGGAACTTGTGAAATATTGCAATGTGTCCAAGTAAACAAATGCCTCATTTATAATTTGTTGCATGCCGTGTCAGGCACCGAAAAGATCTATAAACTGTGTTGCAGCAGCGTGACGCACTGTGAGATTGTAGATCTGCTATTTTCGGTGCACGACGCCGAAAGTATAAATCCCCCATAAGAAGTTCACTGCTCCATGCTCTATCTATATGTAACACTGATAGGAAACAACACATTTTTGCCACTACGCAGTTTGACTCAGCCACAAAACTAAGACTCATGGTAATAATAATATTGTATTTGATACTTACTTATTGATATTGCTGCCTTCCTTCAGCCTCTCTCCTGCTGCTCCAGTCTTATTTGCTCTCTCACTGCCTGCCAGGTCCACCAGACTCAGCTTACTCACCTTCTCTCCACTCGTCTGTAGCAACACACACAAGACCACACATTCATGAGACACGATGTTAATTATTTATTATACTTTACTATATATTATATATAGATTAATTTATTAGCGATTATTCTGCCCATTACTTTTTTCATTCATCGAATAATCGAGAAGCTTTTCTTTTTATATATATATATATCAACAAATTAATTAAAATACTTTAGAAAATGTTTTCCTATAATGACATACCCAAAATAGGGATCAATTATTAATCGATTATTTTGTCAAAAAGAAAAAAATGATTAAATCGATTAGTTCGATTAACTGTTGCACCCTAATTATGCTGTCACTTATTTTTACACTCCTGTGTAATTAATGAAAGACAAATTAATATTTATTTATCGGCATACAGTTGGTATTGTTGGTGTAAATGTGTTTCTTTTTTTAAATACAAAAGACAATTTATAAAAAGAAGATAAATAAAAAATAGTTAAAAATATAACTGAATGAGCAAATTTTTATTTTTTTTCCTTTTCTCTTTTTTTTCAATAAGCAGGTTCAGAGGGTATCCAGTTACATATGGTTTGTTTTGGGTCTTCATTTTATTTAATTGTTTAAAACTATTTTGTTTACGTATATACATCATGGTTTTCTTTCCTGAGGGTAAACTGTGGTGAACTGTTTGTGTGAACTGTTTGTCTATTATGCATACATGATTTGAATGCAATGTAATGTCTCTTCCCTTTTTAAAAAATGTAATAAAAAGTTTGTCACAAAAAAAAGTGTAAAATAACATTCAAATATAATGATGTATTGTTAAATGTTTTCTCAAAATCCTCCCATAATCACTAAAATCTTTTCTCGTTCCTCTTATATTCAATATCTCTTGTTCAAAGTTCGCTGTACTCATTATGAGTTAAAAAACATTCAGTAACTGATCTGGGCTTCTTATCTTTTCAGTTTCCCTAAGGATCAAAAAAAAGAAAGAAAAGCTGTTATTTTCCTGAGCTGGCAAGTCTATACAGTATCTAGCATAATAAGAGCATAGTTTGGTATCCCCACAAGTGTGCACAAGTCCAGAGTTTTACACCTACTCGTACTGTCCTAAGACAAACTTGACTTTATACAGCTTGGAATATATCCAGTCAATACCATTTGTAGCATTTTATTAATTTAACTTTTGATTCTCCACATACTTCAAAACAGTGCTTCCAGGTTATCCTATATATAAGCCATTTAGTGTTTCCAGCTGTTTAGAATTCCATTTGAATATGTAGATTAAGTTGTTGGTCTTTAAAAAAAGAAAGCCTGGAGGGGCTTTTAAAGGCAACATACTTGGTGTATAATAAAAATGAGTTATCTTCATAAAATCCGTCATCTTAATCAGTTTTATTCTTGCTCTGAAAAAGAGCTGTAGTGAAGGCCAACTAACCAAGTCTGTTTTAAGTTAATTGGTTATAATCTCGATTTGTCTTGATAACCAACACCCTTCTAATTGGCGATAACGTTATTCCTAAGTACTTAAAACGTATAAAAATGTCTTTGTTTTTAATATCTCTCATCCTATTTTACTGCCTCTGCTTTATTGTATTTTATTACATTGTGCTTTTATTCTGTAAAGCACTTTGCAAACCCCGTTTCGGAAAGGTGCCATTAAAATAAAATGTATATGTCTGTGTGCATGTGTCTCACCCCAGACTGCATGTCCTTGAGCGTGTGTGTGAGGATGATGTTGAACACAGCATGGGATCTGCTGCTCTCTTCGTTCATGTTGGTGGCTGCCACGGTTCGAGACTTATTCCCCTCCGACATCAGAGACTCAATATCCTGTTGGGGATATGTGGCATTACATATGTAAAGTAGAGAACATCAATGATGACAAAAACATAATAACAAACAATAACAACTCATGATCTTATATAGCATTCTTCCAAAATAAGAGTGATACCTTGTAGTTGGCCACAGCTAGTCGTGACAGGCCATCAACATATGGCCCCATTACTTTGTGTTCTCTCACTCTCAGAGCCTGTCGACTCCTGGACGGAGGGAAGGGAAGAGAGAGAGACAGAGACAGAGACAGAGACAGAGACAGAGACAGAGACAGAGAGAGAGAGAGAGACAGGGGGAGAGAGACAGAGAGAGAGATAGAGAATGGTTTTATTTTTTATGTTTTACTCAACTAACTCTATTCTCAATTAAACCAATTTAAATGTAATTGCATTCCAGTATGATTCCGAGGGTGTGAAACAAAGAGTTGTGTTCCTAACTGCAGCCATTTTCAAGGTATAACTGAACCTCAGCTGTATACAGGTATTTATTGTGAGTATCTATGGAAGGAGACGTAGGAGAGGAGAGCATTTTCAGTTACCAGCAGGTGAAGTTCCTGTGACGTCACCATCCATACAAGACATAGGCAATGAGAATGATAATACACACAGGACAGTGGACAGACAGGAAGCTGAGGGCTGAGAATGGGAAAGACGTGCAACGCAGGTCTCCAGCCTGAATCGATCATGGGATGTTGTGATTATATGGTCAGCTACCAACACGCACCGCACACTGGTACATTTACATATTTTATTAACGGCTTGATATATTTCTTTGCACGTGGCGTCATGCAACTAAGTATAAATCAGGCTTAAATTTTTAACCTGCTGTAAGACGGATTGCCGAATCACTCACCCTTTGGGATCGAGGAGGTCTCGGACCTTCTCGTTGTAGATCTCCATGTAAGACACCTCCACGGTGAAGCTCTCTCCCTCCCCCACCGCCTTTTGTATCCTGCTGAACAGCGAGCTGCACAGCCTAGGGCTCAATCCAGGCTGCTCCACCGACCCCATCATAGTGTATGACTTACCAGAACCTGAGGAGAACCACACAGAAAGCATCAACCATGGACCGAACCAAAGAAAAACTATCAATCAAGGTTAACCTACAGAATATTAGAACTAGGAGTGAAACTGTTAATCGAATAGTCGATTCATCACTGAACAGAAAATGTATTAAATGTTTTTGTAAAAACATTAATCATCGGTTTTGTAATATGAAGTACACATATGCGCCATTTACAACTTCATAAGGAAAAGTCATTTAAATTAGATTAATACAAATAAAAAAATGTTTGATTGACTTGAACTATTAATGAATTATGAACATAATAGTTGCAGCCGTAATTAGCATACTACTACATGTTTTTCTGAGCATACAGAACTAATCATATATACTGTATATATAAAGGCCACAACGGTTACATAATGAGGTATGAGTATGGTGTTTTTTTGGTGCTTTATTTTATCACACTGCTTCCCAGGCCTGCAAGCCAAACAAATATGGATGACTTTTGACAATTATTTTAAACATACAGACATGTGAACCAACAACATTGAACCAAAAGACAATTAAGCCTAAATAAAAGTTAGAATTAAGGTACAATGACTGTACATGTATTACTTACTAATCTTCTTTGTGATACAGGGCACCCGCAAGGGAGAGTTTTCTGTCACTAAAAACAAATCTGAATGTCAATGTTTATGGGCATGTCATGTCACCTGTCTGTCCATATGCAAAGATGCAGGCATTGTAGCCCATGAAAGCATTGTCCAGCAGGCTCTCTCCAAGGCACTGGAACACAATATCTTGACCTGCCAAAAACAACAGAAATGCCCATAGGCCACATAAAGTACATGAACAAAGTATTGTTCAAGCAGGACTGGAAGCCCCCTAGTGGCTTATAGAGCAAACTGCCACAACAGGAAGGAGAGACAAGGGCATCAGCAAACACATAAACATTTCACAAGGTTACAGGATCAGGGTCCTGGGCAGTCAATCACAACAAACAGCTATTTTCACAGTCCAGGAAAGACTCCTATGTAGCAGTGTAATTATTTCAAATGTAATAAGCGTGCTGTTGGCCAGATAAACTGTCATTCTCCCCTGACAATTCATTTTGTCCAAGGTTTATATGTATACATATTTTATATATAAAATAAAATAGCAGAGCTACAAGCTCACAACACGTCAACGTGTTGTGAGCTTGTAGATCTGCAATATTCGCTGTGCGAAACAATAGAACACAGGTCTCTCTCACAAAGTTGTTTCAACTCCATACAATGTTCTGAATACCAGGAAACACATAGCCCTGCAGATAACATTAATGAATAACCCAACAGCCGGCAGAGTTGCTTGTGTGCTAAACACACACGATTGTACCAATAAAGCAGTGTTGAAAACAAAATGCTGACACAAGCAAAATGTAGGCTACTAACCTGCAAACTTGTCTTTTTGGGATTCATCCATGGACCAAAAACAGTAGTCGTAAGCAAAAACCTGAAGACGACAAATTAAAAAACATTGCTTAACATGTCAAAACAGCACACAACCAATGATGTACCATAACGTACTATATAATGACAAAAATGAACAAGAGTTAGGAAGAGATTGTACGCTAACAAACAAACTATGTTTAATTTCAATTTAACATGCTATTTCAACTTTAGATTTAACTTACCTTTGGTTGATTCCTGGCCACAGCACATGGAAAAGACATAATAACCACAATTTACTAAAATTGCACAGGGCAGATATGACAAATTACTGAAATATACATATTTAATAATCATTTTATACCTATAAAAATAGCAGAAATAGCCGATCTACAAGCTACTTCTTTTTGAAAAAATGTTTGAAAATGTGTGAAAATGTTTCGAAATGGAAACGATGATGACAATTCTGCAAAAATAATGTGATTATCTCAAATAATTGCGACTAGACGATTATGTAATAATTGTGACAGGCCTAATGGTCAGCAGCACTTATATAATGCCTGTATCCAAACCACTTTTCAATGTGCGTTACAATCACCCATTCACGTACACATTCACACACAGACAGTGAGGGGAACTAGGCATCAACCTGCCCATCGGGAGCAGTTAGGGGTTCACTGTCTTGTTCAAGGACACTTCCACATGAAGCAAGGAGGAGCCGGGGATTGAACCAGGAACTATACTGGATCAAAGACGGCCAACTCTACCTCCTGAGCCACTGCTTCCCACTGTTATCAGCCTATCTACAGTAAGTGTCATAGGAAACAACTTACAACAACTTACCATGAGCCATTTACTTTGAACCCATTCAATCCGGGAACAAATACTGTGTCATTTTAGATTTTTAGCCATAACCATTATTTTATACTTTGGGCTATTAAAAAAATAGCAGATATTCAAGCTCATGCTACGAGCTTGTAGATCTGCTATCGTTTTGAAGTGGTTCTCAAACTTTTTCATGTCAAGGACCCCCATGTATTAACGCTCGGTGCCGCGCTATGAGCTTGTATAACTGGTATTTTTTGGGAATATCCAAAAAAGTGACATGAGTCACATGACACAGATGCGTTCAAGGATTGAATGGGTTAAATGAATTCCAAAACAATGGCAACACTTGGTTATTTCATCTAGAACAACTAAAAAGTATCGCTGTAGGAAGTTAGATGGCATCATGCAAAAAGTATGTTTTGAGGGGATAATTGATGACAAAGTACAGTTTCAGCCGTTAGTGGAAACCGGTACCGAGTAGAAGAAAGCTCATAATGCTGAATATGATCTGTCCACCAGGTTTCTGTTGTAGGACAACATTGCTGTTAATAGAGGTTTAATAACATTCTGTGATTAAAGTATCATAAACAACGCCATAATCTGGCCTAGTTGTTGGCAGATAGGCATCCCTAATGTGTCCATCAATATTGTAGCAATGTTTAAGTTTCATTTAGCACAACACCGAACCCCTACGTGCTCGTCTTCATTCTTTCAACTCATGTGCAATGGAGAAAGCTAAATGTTAGATAGAGAATGACTAAGCCGAAGGGGTGGCATAATCTCTGGAGAGAGACTGGACCCACATGTTCCCCCTTGGATTCAGCCTGGGACTGAATCCTGACAGTCCTGTCCTCTCATACCTCCACTTCACCATCTCCTTCTCAGCTTTCTCACTCTTACATTATGAGGAAAACATTAAAGCATGACTGTTGTTGTCCGTAGAAAAACAGCATACTGAAGGCTACAATGTAGCAAGTAGCCCATGTCATCGTAAAGACGCCAGACATGGCTCCAGGGTCAAAGTCAGTGGAGTAAGAGAATCTACTTAAATGGATAAAAAGTCAGAAGTGTTTTAATTTCTCTGAAGCTTAAAACATGGTCTAGGACTAGGTCACTAATCCTCTTTGGCTAGCTGCGAATCAAGGGGAGAATGTAACCTTCTGTGACATTAAGAACCACAGTGTGTCCGTGAGACATGCCATTATTTCAACATTTGTACAAGGGCAGAGATTCTCCACTCCATAGTAGAGCTACAACTTGTATTTTTTATCAAGACATCAAATTAGAGATTAATTTAGACTTGCTGAGACACCATGTGAATACAAATGAAATTACTTCCTGGGGGGGGGGAAATAACAGTAATATGAGCCCCAGAGTTGAGGAACACAGCGCAAGTTCATGTTCAAAACAGTCCATCATGTTTCAAGTGTGTCCCAAGACAGACCAATATTCTACACATCTGATGCCAGCTTTCAATTCAAGCAAGAGGATGTGTAATTTCATCATCATAAGATCAACTTTTTTTCATCGTATAATACTGCAGTGTGATCTCATGGTATTCTCATAATCACCCACACTGACTAAAAGCATTCCTGCAAGAAAGGAAAGATCATGTTGCCACCATCATTATTCTATAACTAGACTCTCCTTCTCTATGGCCCATAGTGAACAAAAAAAACCAAGACAAAACAAAAACAAGTCAATAATTCAGATGTGACACATCCTCACAACACACACTCATCATGTCTAGTGATATTTGAGTGACATGGTGAGTTAACCACTAACCCTAGCTTCCCTATTGTGGGCATGTCATAATAGGTGAACATCTGCCGAAAATAGCAGATCTACAAGGTCAAGTGTTGCATCACACTTTATGTTGTGATGCAACATGTGGCAGTGTGACACCACGCGTTGGATTGTGACCCGTAAGTTTGTAGATCAGCTATGTTCGGTGAAGAGATGTGGTGTAGAGGTAAAAATGTACAGTATAGAACCCTTTGGAACTCCATTCGACGAGTATACAGTATAGGGTTTAAGTGGTTAATGTAAAGACTGCCACCTGTGCCAACTTTGCCATCTGATCAAGGACACATAGCAACAAGTTCCAAGAGGTGCTGAAGATTAGCTAACTAAGATTAGCTCAAAACTGCCATGTCACAAAACAGACGGCTGTTTACAAATTACTTATGTGCTGTACACCAGTATCTGACAGGATACTGCATGATTACAATGTCACTGGTTTGATTCAGACTAGAACGTGTTGCAAGTTTTCTGCCTTCAGTGTCCTTTCTAAATCTGAAAAACCTGCAACAAAAAATATCTAATCAAAAATAAATTGCCCTTGCGGTTGTTATAGTGAAAATATACATTGGCATCCCAATGAAGCCTCACTAGTATCACATTCTGTCTTCCACAGTACACAAAACATACAGTCTGCACTCATGCAACAAGCAATTTTGGGTAAAAAAAATATTTCAAATTTAGTCCTGACCAAACACAGCCCTTATGGAACAAGGCCTCACTGTGTACAACTTGGCGCCTATATGTCCATGAAAGAGCAACATTAAGCCCTCTCTCTCCTGTCCTGTCCTGGGCTGGTTAGCTAGGACATTCCTGAGATAACTGGCAGAGCCTCACAGCTCCAAGGAGTCACTAGTGGAGTGTGATGAGGGAGGGACTCAGGGAGGAGTATGGTGGGCAGCCAGTTTACCATGCAAGTCTGTATGAACAACAACACATAAGCTATGGCCAATTGGAGGTATAAACCTGGCCTACACCTCAATAAGTTGCAAATACACATTACATAATTATATTACATTTTGGGGATGGAGGGTGTACACAGTACATATCACAAGACACTTAGTTGTTGCAGCCAGTATATGAAAACAAACATTTCTGCTATAATGGACAGCACACTGACTGAAACCGATACAGCAGAGGAATGACATGCAACACACGTCAGGCTGGATTCAAAACCAGATCCCTACCGATTAAAAGTTTCACAACTGCCTCTGCCATTTTGTCTGTTAACATAACAAGTCAAAGAGCCATAATATCATTTCTGAATTTTGCTGAGCTTCATTCAGTGCTTAATTGTTGTCAATTTTGTCAGCCATTCAGCCAACAAGCTGGCAAAGCAGAAACGCCGTAGGAGGACTGAGTAATCAAATAAGGCCCCCTCACAAAAACAACAAACCCATGTTTAGAGACCACAGATTGAACTTACATGTATGGTGAGCCACTAGACAACATGGCAACCCATTAAGCTAGTGACTGACCCTTTCCATCCAATATGGTATTCACAACATGATTAAAGTTCTAATCACTCTAGACACTTTGTTGTACGCCAAATAGCGAGAATAGCCCGTTCTACTTTCAGGGTTAATGTCACCACCTATGTCAAAAGCTAGGAACATAAGTGAGATGGAGCACCCATAACATGTTTACATATTATGTGCTTATTCAGGCAAAATTTCCCCCCTTCAGTAATTACACCTAAAAGTAGTCTGCCTCATTTTGGCAGTTATCCATCTGTCTATTTGCTTTTCCTTCTTCTGTCTGCATGACCGTCTTAGAGAAAATGAATCCTGGAGCCTGTAAAACCTGTTCACACTGAGCCCACAAGGGAACATACCACGGCTGAACACTTACTGTACAGTAAGCAAGTTAGGGCAGAATACACACCCCAATGTAACGTATACATACTGTACTACACACACAGTTCAGAAGCCACCCACACATACTACAGAATACCAAGGCAGACTCTAGCTAAATTACACTGGGGGGGGGGGGTAAAATAGTGAAATGTGAGATCCTCTGTTGAACAAAGGCAGGGATTCATTTCCTGGCTAAAGGAGTTTGACCTAAAGGATGCCTGCTGAATCAGGCCACCTGAGCAGGAGCCAAACCCTCTTGGGAGCATCTTCTACACAGTCAAATCCAGGGCCCAGTTGTTCAGAAGCAATTTGATAGGATTTCAGCTATCGGATTGGATCCAATCTTGAAAATGGGTTGTTCAAAAGACAGAAGGGATTCTGAAGGTGGATTAGATCAGGCAATCCAGTCTTGGTTTTGAACTGGATCAAACCTTCAGTATGTTGTTCAAAATTATTTTAGTAGGATTGTGATGCTACCTTGATCCAACAATTCAGGATTATCCTTATCCCAGCAAAAGGGTGGATTCCCGGGTGGATTCCAGAAAGAAAACGTAATAAAACTTTTTGTTATTTAATATCCAAGTTCAAAATAACCACAACGTATTTGTGAATAATGTATATTGTTGTTGTCTATTTGTTGTGGGTCAGACAAGGGGTCTTACTGTTTAAAAAAAGAAAAGGGATGTTTGTATTGTTTTATTGTGCTGATTGCTGTCTCTTGAAATAAAAACGTTAGGTTACGAACGTAACCTCTGTTCTGTATGGGAGAGCGCCCCCTTGGCGTTCTGTGATCACGCTAGGGGGCGCTCTCCCATAAGTGAATATTGAAGCGAGTAATATGATAAAAGAACTCAAGTTAAAATGACCCCATGCTGGTCATTTTTATATAGCCTACACTGTGATATGTAGCCCCATTAGATCACTGGTAATCTGCATTTGGTCATCGTGAAGAGTTTGTATCTGGATCAAGGTGACCCAATCCAATGTTGTTTTGAAGAACTGGCACAAAAGTAAGATACCTTAAGATACCTGACCTTGATAGATACCTGACCCTGGACATGGAATTCCAAAGCCACGGGTACATTATTTTACAAGTTAAATTAACACTGGATGTTGCAGTGTACCTGGCCCCCTCTGTGTTGTTGGCCAGCCTCTCAGTACCTGGCTAAGTGCTAGGAGCAGACAGAGGGACGTTGTCACCACCAGTCAAGATCAGGGACATTAGCATATGCCCACTCACACATACTACACTACATACCTACTTTAAAATATACTGTGTATGATCAGATCGTTTAACCACTTGAACCCTAGCATTCCTGTTCCGGGGCACACATTTGGCAAAAAAATCAGATCTACAAGCTCACAACACTGCGTTGAAAATCAGCTATTTTCGGCGAATATATTTAGTGTTGAGTGAAAACAGGAAAAGTGGCTATTACAGTACAGAGCCCTGGGGGACTCCGGTCAACTAATTACAGGGTTTAAGTGGTTAAAAAAAGGCTTGCTGAACACCATTCTGAGAAGCCATGAAAACTACATTACCATGCAATGCATTTACAATGCCTTTCATTTCTTGCAATTCATTGCACATTTGAATAGATTTTGTGTAGCGATAATACATTTAACAGGCAGTGGAGTGCTGACTCTTTAATTGCGATACTACTGCTGTTTTAACTTCTAGACTTGACTACCTGAGCAGGAATGAGCAGGAACAGACACACCCTTTGTAAAGAAAGACATGGCGCAAGAAGCAGAGGAGGGAGGAGAAGGAAAACAGCTGGGAGGCAGAGTGAAAGTTAGGGTGTGGATGAAGGAGAAGAAGTGAGGTTTGGATTTGAGCCTTCTTCCTGCTAGTTGCTGGTCACTGAGACCGGCTGGTTTAGAATCCACACCCACTGTGTCGCAGTGTTCTGTTTAAACCTCGAAGAGAATAATATAGAAAAGTTTGCACTCTTGCCTCATGGCTAACCAGGGAGTGGACCAGGTGCGAGAAGCCAGCAAAACAGTTCAATATAATGAGAAAAAGGCCAGTGTGTCCGTGTGCTGGCTTTTTCTGATTACATTAACCTTGAACAATCCATTCACACATAGACTCATGCAAAGGAACGTACAGTATAAACAAACATAAAAGAGAAGGGAATAATTTCAAGGTGTCTACTTTACATTAACAAGCTGTATGCAATCATGTTGGTCAGGGACTTCAGGTGGAAATTAGGTTATCACTAAACTTGATGCAATATCTTATAGCTAGGGTCCTGGGAGTAAAATAACCATAGCTTTTGAAGATTAAGAAGAGCAATATAATGATATAATTCACTGTGGCCCTGCTTAAAAGGGTAGCACAGCATGAACACTGGTTGACATTCATTTCCTAGTGGGACCAATTATAAAGTGCACCCCAGGGACTGCATGGCTAAACACAACATAAATGAATAAATATATCTGCTAAGCACAAAACTCCCCTAAGCTCCAATCTTTCCATTTACCATTTTATATGAAACCAAGTGCTTGATAACCCACTGCAAAACACAAAACTAGAGCCACAAAGAAGCTGAAAAACAAAGACTTTGCAAGATAGTACACTGTACAGAGTAAACAAACAATAAACAACCCCGGAATTCAAACCTGCGGTCCCTACCTGGGGTCTCCTTTGTTTAGGTTGATGCTGGCTGGATGCAGCACTGTCTGGTTCCCCTCCATCTCGACCACACATTTTGTCTTCAGGTCCTTTTCTGATGGGGGAAACAACAGCCCAGGATAATTTTTTTATTAAAAATGTGAAGTCTGTAGCAAATGATAATTATGGGATCGCTGACTTCTAATATAAACCAGAGAACAGGAGATTGAACTAAATGCTTAAACTAATAGTTTTGGCGTCCTAGACAAAAAGTGGAAACTTGAATAGCACTTGCATACTTATTCAAATGGGTATGCAGTACAGGAAGTGAGTTTTCAAACTGCATTGTTCAGTCAACTATATAATGTATTATGTATGGTCACTCTAACTTCCGAAAGTGGTCATGCAGACAAAACAGGTGGCATATACCGCCTGTGCGCCAGTTCCCTGTTTCATAACATGGAGCTGCAGGAAACAGTTTTGTTGTTGCTGAATCATTCTTGCCTGGCCTGTACAAACATACAGATCCACTTCTCTCCCAACCAAACCTGTCACTAATAGGAAGACTCGAGAGCAAGGTCAGACCTTCACCAATGTTCTGTTCCACATTCCCATCTAAACGGGAAATTAAGGAAGTGGCTGCATTGGAAGACATCCAGTCACTCACATGCACAGAGGGAATTCTCTCAATAAAAGCAGGTTTTAAACTAAAACTCACTATTGTTTACACTTGCATCTGACCTGTTTAAAGTGTCATGTCACATGTCACTGTGCATGCATAATGCTTATTTTCTGAGAGTGATGTCACTGACTATTCCATGTTCATACTTGCATTCACACATGCTCCTGCCAAGTGACTTTTCCACAGTGATGTAAAAGGAAACATTTCAGGACCAGGGCCAAACCTATTAAATAGCCTACAAATACAGACGCTAAAACTTAGACCATTGGTTCGGGGACCCCCCATGGGTCCTTGGGGGTCCCCAGCAAAAGTAGTTAAAGTAGCATCACAATCATTTTAACCACTACGTTGGCTATTCAAAAATAGCAGAGGTACAAGCTGTGAACTTGCACATCTGCTATTTTAGAATTATTTTTGAAAAATATCGATATATATACTTTTGAATAATTTTGAATATTTTTTAAACATTAATCTTCTTTTCTGGAGGGGGGGTCCCTGGCACAAAACATTTTCAGATTGATATATCAATTTGGGGGTCCTTGGTACCAAAAAGTTTGAGAACCACTGACCCAGACAAACGAGCAAATATAGGTACAGCAGCATCTGTGCGTTCAGCGTTTGGCAGAACCATAGAGTTAAAAGGTAGAACACACACGTAAGAATCAGTGGCTGGAACTGGAAGGATCAGCTCGTGAAACGGAATAAATAATGACTGTCACAAGGTCTCTGTCATGTTACTCACCTCTCCTATTCATTGGTCGGACCCGAACTGCGACCTTTACATTGGAGTCGTTCAGGCTGCTGTCATCCATAGCGCCGCCGGCTGAGGATCTAAAATGAATTGGGTTGTTTTAAAGCATGTAAAATGTATTATCTATTGTGTAGAAACTGTGACGAAATGCTTTGTTTTAGCCCTCTCATTTTACCAGCTCATTCTTCTCACATTACTATTTTGAACAACAAGCCACTCCTCCATTATGTGAGAGAGACACAACACAAGTGTCCCTATAAATAAACCCAACAATAAGACAACGAAACAGAGACAGATCGGCACCCTGACAGCGACAGCTAGCTTTAGAAATGTTCATGTGATCTTGTTATAGTTTATATATAATCATAATAAAAGGCAGGGTGAAACTGACCAGTGCGAGACGAGTGCGCAGCTATTTCCCCGTCCTCCCTCCTGAGTCCTGTCCCACAAGCACTCCAGCAAGCTTCCTACAGCCGGGGTCCGATATCCACCCAGCCACCTTGACGTACAAACCACGATCACCAGACGCTACAACACAACACACACGCATGCGATCGGGTTCCACATGGGTTCATGTTATATTATCTCTACACTAGACTCGTGCGGTTATAATGCGCGTGTTAATGCCGCAGAACGTCAAAACTTACTGTACGTGACGATCGGACTGGTTTTAGTTCATTCTCCTCAGGTCAGATATTCTTCCACCTGTTGCATTTCCTGAAGCTACCCGTAGAGATCAGTCATGTCAACTTGGAGCTGCTAAGGGGATTAGTGTGTGGTTGGGGACTCCGTAGTACGTCGGTGTCGCGCGAGGGGGAGAAGAACTGATCTACAAGCTAACGACGCGGCGACTAGGGGTGAATAACGGACGGAGTAGTGTCGATCCACAGGCTTTGAGTATCTGTGATTTTTTTTACCTACGGCAAAAAAAAAAGATCCAGACAATAAAAGTTACACAAATTATTAAAGGCATATTTCACTTTCAAATAAAATAAACATACAAAATATATATACAACTTATAGAATAGAATATAATAGAAAAAAGCCCACTCACGCATTTTCTTAAACTTTTTTCATTTATTCTTTATATATTTTTTTATGTTTATTTTATTTGAAAGTTAAATGTCCCTTTAACGCCACCCTCGTTTGAATTCATTATGATTAACGTTAATATTATACATTATACAGAATCATTTTTTTAGCAGAACAGAATGGCAATGTGCAACATTAACGTTGCGTTAAAGTGTATTTTACATTATTTTACGACAGTTTGGGTTGTCCTACGGCAGATGCCGTGTCTTGTCGCAGCGTGGTGTTTGTTTATATATTTTTTACACTTCTGAAAGTAACAGATGTGGACTCTCTGACACGTACCCACCACCACGGATCTACACTGTCTGCTTTATACTAGACCGCGATGGGGAAGCCAAAGAAAAAGAGTGAGTGTAAATAGGAGTGTCTTCTAATTGTCTGAAATGTTATGTCAATATAACTTTAGCAATTTGCTAATGCTAGCACTTGCCAGCATGTCCACACAGCACCACAGCTGTGTGTGACATGACGCATCTTCCAAAGATAAGTTAACGTGGGATTGGAATTGTTGTGATATTCGAGAGATATATTGTTGCTTAGTTTAAGAGATTTGCTCATTCCATTTGTGGTAATTCTCTGTATGAGTCTTATGGTAGCCTTGGATCACAAGTCTTATAGTAGCCTTGGTTCACAAGTCTTATAGTAGCCTTGGTTCACAAGTCTTATAGTAGCCTTGGATCATAACAAGTCTTATAATAGCCTTGGATCACAACAAGTCTTATAGTACCCTTGGATCACAAGTCTTGTCTTAGTAGCCTTGCATTACAACAAGTCTTACAGTATCCTTTGATCACATCAAGTCTTATAGTAGCCTTTGATCACAGCAAGTCTTATAGTAGCCTACTAGCCTTGGATCACAAGACGGTCATCTGTCATGACAGTCTAGTCTTGTATCAAGGCTAGGTAGTACAGTTACAGTAGCCTTGAATCAAAACAATGTCATAGGCTACAGTTACATTAGCCTTGGTCCAAGACTGACTGTAAGAGATTTATTCTACCGAGTCTGACATTTTTATGCAAATGTCAGACTTGATAAAAGAAATCTGCAAATCTCTGATAGTCTTGGTCCAAGATACAGTATCTCAACAACTTAAGCATGTCTTTTTCCAGGTGATCTCAGCCGGGCTGAGCTGATGATGATGACCATTGCTGACGTCATCCAGCAACTGGTTGAGGCCCATGAAGAAGGAAAAGACATTAACCTCAACAAGTAAGCATTTTTACGACACAGACAGCCACCCGTAATAATAAGAATGGTGCATGTAGCCATTGCCCCTATAGCCTAATGCATGCTCTGTAATATGACAGTGACACTTGCCCTACTGTACCTAATGTCAATATGTCAATATGTCATACGTCTGGCAGAGACTGAACCATCACTGTGGCTCCACATCTGCAGAGTGCTATGTCAAAACTCAAAACACTAAACTAAAAGACATAACATCTTATTAGAAAATGGTCACATATAAACTAGTACCACTTAACGCTGCTCTCTCTGCCCTGACTGCTTTGTGTTTTTACAGAGTGAAGACGAAGACCTCGGCCAAATATGGTCTTTCAGCCCAACCTCGACTGGTGGACATCATCGCTGCCGTCCCACAGCATTACCGTCGTGCCCTGGTGCCTAAACTGAAGGCCAAGCCTATCCGTACTGCTAGTGGGGTATGTGGAGAGAGACTGACAGATAAGACTCTTGCACTGGGCTCACAATACGCATTCTCCAGCTACATCCTGTCAACTAAATAGTATGTTAGTCACATCAGAAACTCAATCTGCAATATTCTCAGTCTTTCTCAACGTGAAAGCTGCTGGCGTGGAGAGGTTCTCATGTCTGGTGTATAATGAATAGTAAATGCTGAATTACCTGATTTGTTACAGCATACAGTACATTTAGCTCTGTCTGGTCAGTGATTAGTAAAAACATGAACGAACCCAAAAAACAATAACAAACCTTTGCGCTTGTCATCTGCAGATTGCTGTTGTTGCTGTGATGTGCAAGCCCCATCGCTGTCCTCATATCAGTTTCACAGGGAACATCTGTGTGTAAGTGACATGTCTGTACCACTGTTACAAAGCGCTATATCATTGCAGTAATTGCATTTACCATTTAAACAATTTTATGATCTTTGTGTTATCTGGCAGCTATTGTCCAGGTGGTCCTGACTCAGACTTTGAGTACTCCACACAGTCCTATACTGGCTATGAGGTGAGCTTCAACCTGCCTTTATAATATAGCAACTACTAAAAGGGTTTGTATGGAGACATTATTGTGAGTAACTGCAATACCCCCCCCCCCCTTTCTCTCCCTCTACAAGCCAACCTCCATGAGGGCCATCAGAGCTCGTTATGACCCCTACCTTCAGACCAGACACAGGGCAGAGCAGGTCAGTAACACTACACTGTACACACATGTTGTTTTGCCCTTAGGTTCCGCAAATGGCAAAGGCTTATATCAGGCCCACTATTACACAAAATCATATTTAATGTAATGGCTTGGCATGTTATTATATGTTTGGTTGCTATAATAATAAAGCTTTATTATGTAGGCCTTTTCGAAAACAAACGTATAAAGTGCTTTATATAAGACTGAATAAAATCTGTAAAACATTGTACATTCAAGGCTTTTAGGCTGAGAACTGAACAATATGTAAAGAACCGGAATACATGGACATCATATACTGTACTAGGGAATGTAACTCATGCATGAGTGACTCAAAAAGTGCTGTATTTATATAATGTATTAAAAAATAATTTAAAGCTTGAACCTTCATGAAATGGTCATTTTGGGACAGTTTATGCTATGAATAAGAGGACAGAATATTTTGCAGCTCCACAATTTAACTACAGCCAGCTTCGTTTTATTTTGGCTCTGTATTTTCATATTCACGGTGTGGACACTGCTGCTCCATTCATTAACACTCTACTACTGTATAAACACGCTTTGGCAGCGGATGTCTTGGTTAATCACTAAATTCCAACTTTTAAAGTGAAAGTTAAGTCCAAATTAAATTAATTGATGAAATCCATAGGAATTTCTCAGTTAGGGCGGCTGACGATCCTTGTTAAGGCGGTTTGCATTGACTATAAAGTGCTGCGTGAAATCCTGATAATATTCAACTTAAAATGACTGAATCTGTCCGTCCCACCACAGCTGAAGCAGCTGGGTCACAGTGTAGACAAAGTGGAGTTCATTGTGATGGGAGGGACATTCATGGCTCTGTCTGAGGAGTACAGAGACTACTTCATCAGGAACCTCCATGATGCCCTGTCTGGACACACCTCTAACAATGTAGCTGAGGCCGTCAGGTATGAACAATTCTACGTGTGTGTGTGGGTGTGTGTGTGTGTGTGCGCGCCTGCCTGTGCAAGGCAAGTGTATTAATTCTGCAATTTCTGAGAAGTAAGGCTCCACTAGATGGGGCTAGGCTATCATTTCATGAAAAGTCCCATTATTTATCCCTTAGTTACTGGAAACCGACCACCAGTAATGGTCATTATCAATCGTATTGCTGCTCCAAAAGCAATTAGTCCTCAAGCATTATTCCCTACTTATCCCAATAATATTATAAGCCCCTAAAGCATTGCCAATAGTTTTGAGATTTCGGCACTGTTCTGTGGCTAAGTGCTTGGACGGTGGACCACAAAAATGAAACACAATGAACTCTACATACACGCATAAAGCCCCAAACTGGAAGCAAAAGCAATAATGACTGCAAGATGTAAACCCAATAAGTAAATAAACTAACAAAATTGTTTATAGCACATTAATAAAAGCAATGTGCGATGCACCGCATCGCAATTCATTTAGCAACTTTGAGATAATTGACTAGACTCAATTAATTTACTGAATTTGAGAGCATTAACTAGACTTTAATTACTTCTATGAACCCTCAACCTCAAATATAGAGTTTGGTCAGCTTTGAGTAATACTAAGTGTGCCCCTGCTTGATCTAGAGTGGATGACTCAGAGGACTCTGAGATCCAAGGAGGAAATGCTTATTTGTAGAACGGCTGGCTGAATGTCATACAAATGATTGAACCATATAATTGCCTTTTCCATAGGACTTAGACTTCCCTAAGGCCTGTGTTCAGTGTGCCCTCCCATATCTGTCTGCATTCCTATATCTGTGTTTGTGTGTGAGCGACCACATACGTGCATGCATGTTTGTTTCTATGGCTCTCTGTGACCCTGTCTGTCTCTCTCTCACACACACACACACACACACACACACACACACACACACACACACACACACACACACACACACACACACACACACTGTGTGGGGGGGGGGGGGATTTGTTATCAGTAGGGTCTATTAAGATGCTGTGATTGGAGAGGCTGTGGGTGGGCTGCTAATCAGTTTGAGACGAGGGCTAGCACTGGCAATAGACTTCAACTCGGACAGCTCTTATCTTGTGTGTGTGTGTGTGTGTGTGTGTGTGTGTTACGTGATTCGTTCAGATGAATTGTTAGCTGGATTAGTGGCTAAAGCCTGATTCGTCATACATTCGTCATTCATCAATAGTGCGAAAGTAGCCAATCTGGGGCCCATGACCCACCTCTCTCCCACTCATTTTGCCAGCATAGGCTGGCTCAGGGTAGAAGACAAGTTTGGAATAGTCTAACCCCATCCCTCAAAAAATGCAGTTCGCTGGGCTCATTTAAAGGCCCTAAAAACTCAACTTTC
Source organism: Gymnoscopelus microlampas (assembly GCF_963454915.1). Classification (NCBI taxonomy): domain Eukaryota; kingdom Metazoa; phylum Chordata; class Actinopteri; order Myctophiformes; family Myctophidae; genus Gymnoscopelus; species Gymnoscopelus microlampas. The sequence goes on from NC_139953.1 coordinate 19,044,925, forward strand.
TGGAGGCAAAAAGAGGAGGCAGTACCATTTTCACGTTAGACAGACGACCCCCCCCCTCCTTTTTTTCTATGCATATTGCATTTTGCATGCATTTTTGTACATATAGTGTTATTTTCTCTGTATTTTGTGTTGATATTTGAACTGTTTGGCTGCTACTATATGTCTATGAACTGAATACCAAGGACCTCAATGGAAACAAGACCGCAAGGACTTTTTTGGACAGACCTTTTAGACAAAGTATTCTAAATGTAATTGTATGAAATAAAATATTCAATCAATCAATCAATCTACAAGCCTGTGAGCTCGTAGATCTGCTATTTTCGGCACACAACTCCCGTTGTACGATGAAGACTTAATAAGAGGGAGACATTTGTGTATGCGTGCACATTCGTGTGCTTCAAAGGAAGCGCTCCAGAGAACAATCATCATTGGTGTTTGTGTGCTTCTGTGTGTGTATTGTAATTTTATGTGTGTGTGCGCGCTCGCCAGCGCATATTTGTGGCCCACTGAACACATCTCTCTGGTTCTCCTCCACACTATGCCCACATATGATCTTACCTATCGTAGCTTGCTACCTGGGGATACTCGCCTGAGATAATAGACTTTTTATTGATTCAATTCAGACAATCTGATAAACCTCTCTGGAGCATGTAGTCCTGTAATTGGTGTAAATCATCCAGCAGACTGTAAAAGGTGGACATTTATTGCCATAAGATACTAAATCGTGGGGAATATGAGCCGGAGTCAGCGTCCGCCGTGGTCATCAGAGGTGATGGAGCGAGGAAAATGACAGCTTGACAGGGTGGTCTGATGTCACGAGTCTCTGTTGTGCCATAGTTTTTATCATTTTTACTTTATGGGCCAGGTTTGTACCTGGATGGGTTTCAGAGTTTCATCTAGCCTAAATCAGACACTGACTGCTGAGATTTGATAGTAGGTTGTTTGGACAATGAGCTCTCTGTATAGAAGCCGAGGTTACTGGATTAAGCCATCTATCACTAACAAAACGGCTTAAAGATCATATATTGTATTAAATGTAATGATAATAATAATGTAGACCTAATTAATCCCGCGGGGGAAATTCAGTTTCAGCTTTAGCTGATGGCTGCACAGGTGGTCATATTGAGTGCTCGGGGGGCGCTCATGGACACCTTGACACCTAGATAGGATCGGAAATGGAACCTAGCCTCTATCCATTCAGCTATGGCCCCAATGCGGCACGTTGTGAGAGAATAGTGTAGATTCTCTCTCCAGTCAGTAAACCATATGGACTCATATTGTCTGGCCCCCTGGTCCGGGAATAATTTCACATTCTATATTATTAAACAAAGTGATTATAACCAAGAACAAAAAGTTCAAATCTCATTATGAAAATAAGCATTTTAAAGGTGTTCTGACCTGCAGGTACTCGGAGCGCAGCAACACCAAATGTGTGGGCATCACTATCGAGACGCGGCCCGACTACTGCCTCAAGCGACACCTCAGTGACATGCTGGGCTACGGATGCACCCGTCTGGAGATTGGAGTCCAGAGCGTCTATGAGGATGTGGCCCGCGACACCAACAGGTCAGAGGATGGATGGATGAATGGATGGTATAATGAATGTATAGAAGAAGAATGGATGGGTGGGTGTAAGATGGAGCCGGGATAGGTGGATGGATGACTTGAGCTATAGGATCACAGTGTCTGAGCATGTAGTAACAGGTGGATGAGTGGGTGGATTATGGGATGGATCAAGGGACGATAAGAGGTTGCACCGACAAATGGATGGATAAATAAATGGTTTGGAATAGAGGGTCTAATCAGACAGAGTGGTTAAATGGATTGATAAGAATACTGTACAGGTATGTGTGGGTGGATAGATGACTGAATGCAATACTGGATGGGTGTATTGATTGATGGAAGGGTGAGCAGATTCATTGATTTAAGCCTATCTCAGTGTGTGAAGGAAAACTAGAAAGTCTACTTAAACTAGACCATACCCGTCGGGGTCATGGTCCACTTGTTTCACGCATATGATTTGGCAACCCGGGAGCCAGCGAACACAAAAACGCTAATAAACAGCTGACATTTGGGGAAAGCGAAAAACGGGCTTTGGTGTTCCGTGCACATGGTAATGGTCAATGGCTGTGTACAAATGTAGATCAATTGCTCCAGCCACTGAGGAGAACTGGGCAGAATAGATTTTTGGGACGCAGTCACAGAGCTTTGCAGAATTATAGGATGATGATGCATAAAACACGCAGTTATATCTTGTACGAATACTTCTCTGTCACCATGTTGCTCCTTGTGTCACAGCATGACCTCTGAGAATTCGGAACTCTGAGAAAGCCCTGAGTTTCCAACCGGGAACTACGGGTTAGAGTTCGTCTGCATGGATTTTTCCACTTAGGGGTTCGAGAAATCTAGAAGAGCTTTCGTGTGTGTGTGTGTAGTGTATCTGTGTGTGTGTGTCTTTGGCTAATTTCGGTAACCACTGGACAGTAGTAACTGACGTCATCAATTTGTTGTCGTCAACTTGACGTCAGAGATCCACAGGGAAGCCACGCCATTATTAGACCCCGGTTTGTTCCCACTTGGCATGAGTGCATCCTAAGTCCATGTGTTTGCATGTTTCAGGGGCCACACTGTACGAGCGGTGAGCGAGTCCTTTCACATGTCAAAGGATGCAGGTTTTAAGGTGGTGTCTCACATGATGCCAGACTTGCCCAACGTCGGCATGGAGAGAGATGTGGAGCAGTTCATTGTAAGTACTCATACATTTGGTTGGTTCATTTGATTCTTTGTTATCCTGATAACATCGCACGTTTTTTTGTTCTATATCTCAGCCCTCTGTTCTTAACACTAGAATGACCAGAATTCCAGAAACTACTTGAATGGCCGTAGTCGTCATTCTGACTGTTCACTAATTATTTGCACATAGGTTTGTACTTTCATAATCAATTTTAAAATCTAAAAGAATGAATCTGTAATATTATCATAGGTAATAAGAGAACTATCAGGACCTGACATTTTATGTCTAATGGATGTGAAAATGTATGAATGAATCCAGAACCACAGAATGGATCAGGGTCAGGATCCAACCCTGCGCCTCAATCAGGCTCAGTCTCATGAAGTGTCTGCAGCTTGACTAAAGCTTCTGTGACATTCTTATTGTGGACATTTAGTTCTGACATTATTTTCCTGTTACGTTTCCTCTGATTATAGACGTAATTTACTCTATTCTGCTTGTTTTATTTAAATGTATTGCAAGTCTGCGGTTCTTTAAGTTTTCACTTTGGTTGTAGCAAGCTTTATAAAAAAAACAGCTTCAACCACTTTCAACCTGGTGTCCCTATTTTGGGCAATTTGCTATAGGTACAATTGTCAAAAATAGCAAAGATAGGCTATCTAGAAGCTCACAATGTGAAACGCTGTGAGCTTGTAGATAAGATATTTATCTATGTTATTCGTCATTCAATGATCAATATAGGGCTTCAGTGGTTAAAGAGTTTCAATTGCCGGCAGCAGTGACTCTGGCTTGGCTGGGCGCTCCAACAAACACAATTTCCGGTGTTTGCAGATGGGAAGCCGGCAGGGGATTGTCCTTGTCACTGCACTAGTGAGTAGTGACAAACAAGTGGTTGGTGACTCCATGTGTATTGGAGGAGGCTCTCCCCAGGACAACAGAGGTGGTTTTGCGGGACCCAACGCAAATGTCGTGGAAGCGAACGTTTTTTTAATTGCTGCAGGTCCTGCAAAATCCCGCACCATCCAGAAGAAGGCTTGATCATTAATCGATTATTAAATTAAACAATTGATTATCGATAATTGTTCCTAATCAATTAATTTGATTTAAGTTAACTGTTGCACACCCACTGGAAAACACATCAAACAACTCAAAAACGCCGGGGGCTTTAAAAGACATTAGTCTTTATTCTTCCAACATTGCAATGTGTCATCATGACAAATAATTTCACAGCGGTGTGTTAATGAGAAAATCTGCAAACACACGTTTATGAGCTGCCTGAACATCAGCCAGCGTTCCCCATAGATGAATTGCCTCTCCAACAGCAGGTCTACCTGTATTCCTAATTGAAAACAAGCCTTAATACACAAGAGACATATGTCTGTCTGTCTTCCCAAGGATTATATCGTTGCTGTCAGGCAGAAACCTTGTATCTCCTTGTATCTCCATATTTAAACTTTTATGTTTATTGTCTCCGCCAGGCCGAATGCATGGCTGAGACTATAATAATAATTGTCTTTATTGACCCCTCAGGGATATTCATCTTCACGGTCTGTTCCAACAGAAAAACGCATATCAGCAAGGCAGTTTGTTTAATGGCTGAAGGGGCAAAACTCCTACTAAAAAGAACTTTTTCTCATTTCAAAGTTTTGTATCTTCGTCCAGATGGCATGAGTACAAAGTGACGATGTAAGGGATGATCAGTGTCATTTGCTATTGTGAGTGCTAAACGTATGATGGCTTTACTGTTCATATCAGAAAGTGTGGGTGTGGGAAATCCGATAATCTTAGAGGCAATACGGGTGATACAGAAAAGTGTTTTCGCCCCTGTCCGTGTGTGTGTCCAAGGAAGAACCTCTGCCCCAAATCATTCACACCGGCCTGTTATAGCACCACCAGGAGGCCGATTTTGGTCATGGTCCTGCCTAAATACAGTATGTCCCGCCGGCCCTCCCAGACCTTGCGACTATTGGACTCAATGGAACATATGTTCTTTCCCATTACCTTAAAAGGTTTATGCCCAACAGCAACAATATGACCATAGGATGGAAAGAGGTGTGAGACTGCATGCATATTCTTTTCTCTTCACGACCTGTTGTGGAGCCCGGCTGGAGACGCATTATTTCATATAGTAGTTGAGCAGTCTATTGAAGAGGTGATATTATCGGGGAGCTCAGTCATAATGTACTGTAGAAACTCCTGCTTGAATCGGCTTTCTTCTGAGGGAGGCTGAGTGATGAACTCATTGTGGAGTTTTTCAAGGTGAATGCAAAGCAAAATATGAGTTCATTTGAGGTTCTTTTTTCTTTTTGACTATTTGGATTGGAATTACCATGAATGATGGTCTCGGTGTTTAAGGTCCCTGAGCTAACCCATTAAGATGATTATAGGTAGAATATAGGTTAAAGAAATAGCAGATCTACAAGCTCACAATGTGTCGTAGAATAGGGCTTACAGTATTCTTCATGGTGGTATGTCTTTTCCTGTTAATACCACTTCTCATTGTCCTCATATATCTCTCCCCTCCTCTCTGTAACACACGTGTCTTTTGTCTCTCCTCTTCCCATTATAGCTCAGGGAGACGATATCAATCTTCATTCCCCTCTTTCCTATCATCTCACCATCGGAACCAGATTATATAACCCGTCATTCGTAGATGGTTGTGTTCTTTTGCTATTTCCACTGCGTGTCCTCTGATTTGGACTGCACCAATCCCATCTCCTTTAATCACTTTCAACCTGGCGTCCCTATTTTGTCTATATTTTTCATTATAGGCAAAACATATGTCACGCTGTGAGCTTTTAGATCAGCAATTTTCGCTGTTCGTCCTACACTGAAAGAAAATGGGACTTCTGTGGTTAAATGGTTCAGAACCAAGCTGTTTTGGTCACATGCTGGTGTAAGTTAAACGTATGCTAAATGGGCCTGCAGGTCAAACTTAGCCTTATTTAGCAACCACATGAAGTCAACAGCAACCGCCAGAGAACCTTGTATGCCGCATGCATCCAGTGTTGACTGCCCTGATAATGGAATTCTATTATAACTTCCCCTCAGCACCAAGATTCTCTCTCACTTATCTCCTGTGTACAGGCACTCGCTGTGCCGTGTGTGAGTGGGGCTTCTTAACGGGGTTCCACTCTGCCAGCCAGCAGGAGTAGTGATTAAAGATTCTCAAGATGGAAGCAGGTGCAGAATCCCCAACTACACAGTGCAATCCTGAGTGTTAATTTAACTCCCGAGCATGTAAACATGGACCCATAAGGGTCAGGATTTTGTGACATTTGGTGATAAAACAACATTACGGAATTATCAGATTGGCTCACCCAGCACTGCTACAGTACTTTTTGGAACATGCCCTTGAATTGTGCTGTGATGTGGGAGACATTGCTTGACATGGTCCGATTTGTAAATGAACTAACAGGGGGGGACATTCCACTTATGTCCGAGAGACCTAGACCTATACACAAAATAATAACAAATGGCAAAAATAGGTTGCATTGCATTTGCCCCAAATATGGGCACCAGCGTTAATGTGGTTAACATACATTTATTGGGATGAATTGTGATATTATCAAACATAAATATAGAACATGGGGCGCCTGTTGACTCACCAGGTAGACCTTACCATTAAGGCTTAGTCCTGGCGCAGTTGACCAGGGTTCGAATCCGACACTAGGCCTGCTGCATATCCTTCCCCGTTTCTCTCTCTCCTGCCATAAAAAAAATAAATAATAATAATTAAAAAAATCAAACATAATCAGACAGTTTACATTTCCCAAAAGGAAATGCATGTATTTAATTCAGTCTGACCAGAAGCAGGGATAAAACATCTCCCTACTACCAGGGATAAAAATGAATGACCAAAGGGATGACATCTAAAGCAGAGGCATGGATCCCCAAACCCCCAATCAAATAAACCCTTTTGCTTGTTAACCGATACAGGCCTGTTAACTGAAGAACATACGCTCTCATTCCAAAAATGTAATTTTTATGGTTCTGGCCATGATTGTTACAACCCTGTAAAGGTGAATGACAGGAAATCACATTAGTTTTCCCTTCTCATGCTAAAAGAACCTGACAGCAAGATTTGTCTTCTTGACATCAATAGGCAGACAATGATGTCCCCTAGATATGGCTTTTACTTACTGTTGCGCTAAGTTTTAACTCTGTATTTGGTTTACAGCTGAAGAGTTTTACTCCAAAATGAACCATCTGCCATTTCTCCAAGTGTCTCCAACTAAATATATAGGGTACTTTTCTGAAGTACAGTAGTTTTATTGTTTTTTGGGATATTAAACTTCATAGAGTGGATTTGCTATATTTTACAGAAATTGAAGGATGAATGTCCGATTATGACAGTTTTTCAAAATGGTGTTTGGAGAAATAACTTTTCAGATTAGCCTGTGAATCAGCAGTTCTGCAAATGCATTCTATTTTAATAGTCTTTTTTTTCTTCAGCGCTACCAGACCAGGCAGTCAAAAGACATAACAATAAATCTTATCTGTGCATTTTGGAAATTCTCTCCCTCTTTTTCCTTCCAATGTTTCTTATCCCCTTTCCATTTTGAAGATACTAGAGTTTCGGGGGGCTACGCCCCCCTCAACCCCAGCCGCGCACGGGGCCCAGCGTGGCCGCGTGTATATTGGGGTACTGAAATTGCTGGAGTAAAACTGTGGAAAAGTTAAAAAAAAAAATTGAAAAAATTGAAAAAAAAATATTTTTGATGTTTGAGGGGGACCCCCTGCTGGTCGACGGACCCCCTGTGGAGTGTTGGGACGCGCGGGGACCCACCTGGAACATGGCGGACCCCTTCGGTGTTTTTTTTTTTTTCATGAAGGTGGTTGCTTGTTTCTGGCGCTTGTTTTTAGAGAACCTGGCATGGCAACCTGAACTTGGCAACCCGACTGACATCAGTGACGTGTCCTTGGTATTTGTACTTCCGGGTTGCATAATGATGACATCACTGTCGAGTCCTTTGGTGTCATGAAGGCCCGTCGCTGTTTGTTTTTGTGTTTGGGATGAACATGGCACGTGAAGGACGGACATATTGTGATCGAGACATGAGTGAAGTGAAAGTAACGGCCTGGGTGGAACAAAGGAGGTACGTAAGAAGGGGGGGGGGGGGGGTTGAAGCAAAGGAGCTGCGTGTGTGTTGGTGTGGAGGAGATGGGCAGAGTGCAATGGCGACGCAACCCAGCGCATGCTGCCGCACGTTACACCAGAAATGGTGCCTGGAGAAAATGGTGACCAAAAAAAAAGTTAGGAAAAAAAGGAAAAAACCCCCGCAGCGGCTGCCTGCTGTTGTGGTGATGAGGTAGTGCGCACGGTAAACGGTACGAAGCTGCCTCCCCTTCCGTTTTGTCCGACATTTGGTGAGTAGAATTAATTATGTTGCGCGGTGGAAAAGGTGTAGTGAGCAGTGAGATGTCCCCTACGCGAGGCGTAAATTCAGCGCGGCCGCCGTGGCGGGTCAGTTGGCGACATGTGGTGTGGCGGTGCGTTGTTTATTCGATAACAGAGCTGTGGGGTGTCGCCACCGAGGGTGCGGAAGTCGGTCGCCATTTATATAGTTAGATGGGCAAGACACACCTCCCATTATTTTAAATGAAACCCATAATAATTGCCAGGCAACCAAACCTCTTATGCTTTTCTACTTTCGATGACAACATTTATAGGAAATATAATTCATACATCTGAGCAAAACAATCAGGAAACCCAGTAAATATTCAAGTAAGCTAAATTATATATCAACTTTAACTCAAAAGACAATTCTGCCTAAGCCTTCAACAATGTGTAATTTTGTTTTTGCTCCGGTGTGCAAACCATTCCATTCCTTTATACTGCTTATATGCACCCTGCTTTTCTCAAAATTTGGACGATTAAGACGGTGACTATTCTGAACTCTTAAATGTTTACCAGACAGGCATTAAAAACAAGCTGATTGTTCACAGACATGCACAGTCAACATATATTAAGAGTTCATGCTATTGTTCACAGACATGCACAGTCAACATATATTAAGAGTTCATGCTTTCCTTTTACAGGAGTTTTTTGAAAACCCGGCCTTCAGGCCTGATGGTCTAAAGTTGTACCCGACCCTGGTGATCCGCGGCACAGGTCTGTATGAACTATGGAAGACGGGGCGTTACAAGAGCTACACTCCCAGTGCTCTGGTGGACCTGGTGGCACGCATCCTGGCTCTGGTGCCTCCCTGGACACGTGTCTACCGTGTACAGAGGTGACCGAGGTTCATTTATTTGCATGCCTGTCTAGGGCTTTGGTACCGTATAACACAACGGAAGCCTGCATCAGATCCTGTGTATCGTCAAAGATAAAGTAATATGGAATGTTTTTTTATCGGTGAAGTCAGTCAATCTCTCCCTTCCCCTCCACTCTCAACAGGGACATCCCCATGCCTCTGGTGAGCTCCGGAGTAGAGCATGGGAACCTGAGAGAGTTGGCCCTGGCAAGGATGAAGGACATGGGCACTGAGGTGAGACTAACAGTCCTTCTCACATTAGAAAAACTTCCACATCAGCAGTTTTGTTTTTTTGAAGACTAACGGACCATTCTCCCTGGGTACAATCCAGATACCGTAGTGTTGGCGAGGTGGTGCTTGCCAACAGGATGCATGCTGATGCACAGAATAATTTGTATGCATTGATGCCACCACGGCAGTTAAAGCCAGTTAGTGTTTTTTCCTTTTTTTCCCCCTGTGGCATAGTTGTCTTCTTGACGTCAATTGGCAGACAATGATGTCCCTTAGCTATGGCTTTTACTTACTTTTGCAATAAGTTTTAAATCTGTATTTGGTTTACAGCTGAATGAAGTGTCTCCTAACAAAATATATAGGGTACTTTTCTCCGTCAGTCAGTTAAAGGTGTTTATTTTTTCTGTGACATACAGTAGTTGTCTTCTTGACGTCAATAGGCAGACAATGATGTCCCTTAGATATGGTGTTGGCGAGGTGGTGGTGCATGTGCCCATGCATTCCGTGTAGAGCGGTTGCCGTTAAATGAAAGGGGATGAGCTGAGAGAGATGGCGTGAAGCTCCACGCGTATCTATAAACTATAACATCTATAAACGACAACAAGAGAGAAAAGAATGGAGTGAGAAGTGGAAGGAAGCACAGAGGAAAGCTGGGAGAGATTGAGAGAAAGACCTCAACACACTCAATGCTGTGCTGCAGTGTTATCAATGATCTGCGTTTGCTCTAGTATAGACACTGGTGTCAGACACCTCCAAGAACAGGAAAGAAGTATCTTATCCAGAATAGTACACCATACACTATACAAAGGCTTCAATATCAATGCTATGTTTTTTTTTGCTTTTTAAAAGGAGCTCATGATTTAGAACTTTGCTCTGAAAAGGCACATCTTTTGTTGAATCTGATCCAATGTGTGTCTGGAATCAATGTATAGGCACTGGAAACATCAAACTGCTCAGAAAAGCTACAACTACTGGAGTTTTCTTTTTTTTAAGAATTTAGTTTTTATTCTTCCAACATTACAATGTGTCATCATGATGAGTCATTTCACGGCGGTATATTAATGAGAAAATCCTACATGCATCAGCAAACACACGTTTATGAGCTGCCTGAACATCAGCCAGCGTTCCCCATAGATGATCTCTCCAACAGCAGGTCAAACTGCATTCCTAATTGAAAACGAGCCTTGATTTTTATGCACAATATACATACACATGCAGTCTTCTTCCCAAGGATTATGAACATAGGATGTAAAGTCAGTTTGAGACAAGCTTTTAGTGGACCCCGGCTAGAGATGAATTATTTCACATTATAGTTGAGCAGTTTATTAAAGAGGTGAAATTATGGGGGTCTGTAATATACTGTAGAAACTCCTGCTTGAATCAGCTTTGTTCTGAAAGAGGCTGATTGATTTTTCAAGAGCTGGGTGATTGCAAAGGAAAATGTGAATTCATTTGAGGTCATTTCTTTTCGGGATCTGGGAGAGATCAAAGGAGGCATGTGGCCGTCTAAAGATCCCGGAAGAATTAAGTAGGGAGGGAAATTACATTTGAACCATCCTAACTAACTACTTAGTAGTGAGCAGCCACAGTGCAGTGCTTTGATTGATTGAATACTTTATTAGTCAAAAACAATTAACGGCACAAAGATACAGTAATGCTAAAAGAATAACACAGCTAAAAGAATAACCCAACACAAACACGAGGAGAACTCCACACAGAAAGGCCACCTGTTTTAGGGGTTTAGTAATAGTTTTCTTCCTTTTTACTGAATTCAAATGTCCTTTTATAATGTGCGTTTTCTTTATGTATTGAATTACATTGAATCGCCTTGTTGAAATGTGCTATACAAATAAACGTGCCTCAGGGTGGGGGACAACTTTTTACTACATGTCCAGCAAATGAAGACATTTCTGGTATTCACACGATCCTTGTCTCTATGTGTTTTGATATAGTGTCGTGATGTGCGGACCAGAGAAGTGGGCATCCAGGAAATTCATCACAAAGTGAGACCTTATCAGGTAAACAAAACACTGTGAACATTCACCATCCCAACAGCTGATTGGTTCACGTTACCCTCTAACCCAATAAGACCTGAGGCCAATTCTACAAATGCCTTCTAAATCAGTGGTTCTTAAACTTTTTCGTGCCAAGGACCCCAAAATTGATATGTATTTGGCCGGAATCCAGAATCGTGAACTGATGTCTGTGAAAGGTGCTCTACAAAAAAAACAACATGCACTCATGGTATTAGAATGTGTTTTGGATAAACGTGTGTGTGTGTGTGTTTGATCAGGTGGAGCTGGTGCGTAGGGACTACGTGGCTAACGGCGGGTGGGAGACCTTCCTCTCCTACGAGGACCCAGAACAGGACATTCTGATTGGCCTGCTGCGCCTGCGCCGCTGCTCGCCTCAGTCATTTCGTCCAGAGCTCAAAGGGGGCGTGTCCATTGTGCGTGAACTGCACGTGTACGGCAGCGTGGTTCCCGTCAGCAGCCGAGACCCCAGCAAGTTCCAGCACCAGGTGGCTATGGTTTCTTTTCTTTTTTTAAACATTTTTTTGGGAACGTAAATACTTATTTATTCAGTAACAGACATGTCAGTTGTTACCGGTACTGTACATGTGGGTAGTAGTGATTAGTGACAAGTGACAACTAGAAGCGACAACTTGAAGCTTACCGTATTTTCTGCACTATAAGGCGCACCGTCAGTGCGCCTTATAGTGCGGATGCGCCTTATATATGTATCAATATTGGCCAACCGGTAACTGGTAACGGCTAACGGCAAACCGTAAAAAAATATATATATATATATTTTGAAGGGCCAAGTGTACACCCGCAACCACATACTAACGCTAGTTAGTACGCTAACACAAAATGAAGAGTACGAGGAGTGGAATGTGAAATCAGCCGTCTAAACAGAGTATGCCCGACAGACACACAGCAAACAACCTGGCAGCTAAACTAAATGATGCGGTGGAGTCGTATCGACGGTGCGACGCGTTGTGAGCTTGTAGATCGGCTATTTTCAGAGTGCAACACCCGAGCACAACCAAAAAAAGTGTCTGCATGTGTTCACGACAACGCAGCCAACTTTGTGGCTGCTAATCGCCCCGAACGGGTGAACTGCGACTCAGTTCTGTGTTTTGTACATAAACTGCAATTGGCAATCAGGCAGGCTAGTATGAAACTCAGCTGCAGAAAATATAATTAATGATGGGTGTATCAGATTTACTTGTACTATAAGTACCACAGTGTACTTTAAAGTTAGCCTTATGCAGAGTGTAGGGTTTAGGTATAATGCTGATGTTTCATTGTTCCATTGTACAGCACTTTGTAACATTGTTTCAAAAGATGCTTTATAAATAAAATATACTTACTTACTCTACGTAGGGTTTTGGTATGATGCTGATGGAGGAAGCAGAGAGAATTTCCAGGGAGGAGCATGGCTCTGGAAAATTGGCCGTCATCTCAGGTGAGTCTATAACACAGAAGAAATAAATTTTCTCCCATCGTGATACAGTAGTCAAACCCACTAACCCACTACACAAGGCAGCATCAAAAACATGTATCAATGGGGGAAAGTCTAGTGTACGGTTGTCAAAGTTCAGTTGATAGCCACCCATTCCTGGTACTTTAGACTATAAAGGAGACTTTATTTTGTATTTGTCTAGTGTTTTAATTGAGTTTTGTTCTTAATATGTGATACTCATCTATATATGCTCCATTTTACAGGGGTAGGAACTAGGAATTATTACAGGAAGATGGGCTATGAGCTAGAGGGGCCGTATATGGTGAAGGACCTCTATGAACCTGGCATGGACTGAGCCATGACTACCCCAGACTTTTTTTTTTTATTATACCACCTTTTTTTATCTGGACAATATGCACACATGCACGCACACACACACACAGAAATTATTTTATTTATTGGGACAGGATCACCTAGCAGCATAGAGAGAATATTGTAAAACTAAGTCCCTTTCTTCTTGTGCATAAGAAGAGACTGCGGCTTAAATTGGGTTTTTGGAAAGAGGTAGTATGCACTTCCCCTCAATTCTTCATCAAACAATTCTTGTACAAAATATTAGCCCCTATTAAAACCTCTTTCTTCATTCTATATCTTGAAATTAGGTTTTTGCCTCAACTGCACCCTCTTCACCCATTTAGACCTGAGGCCGATTTTAAAAACGCCTTCTAAATCCTAAGTTTTTTGAAAAACTTCAGAAGCTATATACATAGCAAGCAACATCTAAAATGACACGGATGCTTTCCCGGTTTTAAAGGTATAACAACATATAGGCTTTCCTGGTCTTGATGGGTTAACTTGCACACATCGGGCAAGATAAATCATGTATTGTGCCTTCCCGACTTCATTTAGATAAGGATGCATGCAGAGACAGTGATTTGAGATGCAACTGCAGTATAAATTGCAGAGAGAAGGATTCGATTTCAGACTGAGATATATCCATTCTGTTCCTCTCCAGTCTCAGTCAAATGTGTGCTTTAAGGGATGCTTCAGCATACAGTACTTAACCAAACTTGAGCCTGTAACCTTTCTTCACTACACACTTGACAGTATGTATGTATGAGATGTTTCAGTATTTGCTATTCAGCTAGCCTAAAAAGACCATATTAGCCTTTTTATCTCTGCTTATTACAAACTAAAGCATCTAGCCACTCACCAACTTGCAACCATTAAAAAGGCAGCTGTGTGACATTGTAGAATGCTTGGTTGGGAGCATATTACACTAAATTGTCCAATAAGATGGAAACTTCTGGTATGTTTAACGGCCCCTTTCAGCCCAGAGGCACTAGGAATGTTTCACATTTCACAACTTTATTGTACAACTATGACTTTCAGTACTGATTGTTGTATTTATGCTATTGATCCCTTCGAGAAATATATATATATATATATGTATATATATATGCATATATGCGTGGGCTATGGTTTAAGTTAATTGTGTTTATGATGGCATTCAATGGAAAAACATTATGAATGAATTGTGGGGAATGTCGTTTCTGGGCAGCGGTTGTATAAGCGCACAATTTCATTTATTTAGGGCAGGTAATTGAATATTAGTGTTGCATATTTTGTTTATAAAAACTGACTTAATGCTCTTGTTTTTTGTTGTTTTTTGGAGGATCACTTTCTGTTTACGCTCAAGTAATAAAGTATATTTCAATTACATGTTTTGTCTTGACTTTGACAAAGAGCTATTTGAATTGTGCCAGAAAAAGCTGGTGAGGTGATCACATTCTATTTTTCATTATGCATTTCACATTCTATTTTTCATTATGCATTTCACAAAGATGATATTACTGTCCGTGTACATGAAACTCTAAAGCTTAATTTGTAAGTCTGTAGTATGGTGCTGTCGCTTTCCAACAAGATCAGTTCATTTCGACTAGCGACACCGTTGTACTACGGAGTATAAATTAGGCTTTAGTCTCACCAGTAGTTTTTTCGCTTTCAACATCAGCTTCAGGTTTTCATGAATATATAGCCTCTATATTCTCTTCGGCTTACTGCACTACTGTTACTTCCTACAATGCATTTTCTAATGTCAAGGGTCTCAGACCTTGTGGGAGACCCCTGGTGATTGCCCTATGAGAGTGTTTTACTGGCTCATTTGACACAGCCGATCCAATTACATCTTCATCAGTTACCTGTCTATTGAACAATGACTGAGTGCTCAGTTTGGCCTCACACTGTTTCTGTAAATGGTTTGTCATCTGAAAAATGGCCCACAATAAAAGGGAGAAACACCATAACGTCGACCTATGTCTCATATAGATCCCCCTCAACCCAGGATGATTGAGGCTGTGCGTAATTTCCTGGATGCGGCCGCTGTGTCGTGACTGCTGCGCTGCGAGGTAGTGTTGCAGTACTGACGCATTGAGGAATGTGCCAGTACAGTTTTGCTCTTTCTCTCCACGCTCGTTCACTCCTGCTTATTGGCTGTGAAATCTGAAAAGACTTTTCCCTGTTCATAGAGGGCTGAGTCTGTGCTGAGGCAGGGAGTATTATCTAAACTATAAAGTCATTATTAAAATTAAAAAACTGAGGGGAAGAGTGCTTATCTTGAAGGTTACTCAAGTGAATGATTATGAGCCATTAAAAAAAAGTTAAGTATTTTGTTGGAATGGTTGAACCCACATGCACTCCTTACTAATCGCTTGCCTGATAGGTCAGCCTGTGTTTGGGTTCCATTTGTGCTCAGATCAACAAAGTTATGGCATTTGTTATATTTTACTACAAATACTATTTCACCATTTTGTATTAAAAATTAAGGTTTGTAAAAGTAAGCACATCAAACATCAGCTACAAAACCAATGTTACAATTGGTAAAACTAGTGGTACAATGTAGTGGGTAGTAAGGTAGTACAGTACTGTACCAATTGGACAATCTCCACAATTAACTTCAGTAATTGTACCAGGCTACCTTCCATAATGTGCACTGCTCAAAGTGGGCTGTACAGGGTGCAGAAGCTAGGGTAGGTTTCCCTAGCTTCTTCATGATACAACATTTTGTATTACTTGGTCCAAAATGCATTTTGCAAGTCAGACAGGTGCTGTCCTGTGGACATGGAGCCTGAGAAGAGGTGAGATGCCACGGAACCTACATGGGATGGCGCACAACCTAGATCTGCATAATCTACTCTGCTGCGAGACCAAAACACAATGATAATTCAATATGAATAAAGCAGATATGTACATTTGTATTCATATAATTTACCTATTACGTGGATGGTAACAGACAACCATTGCCACTCCAAACACAACAGTAGGCCTATATTAAATTCCTAAAATTGTGTTAAATTGTGTATTCTCTTTGATACACATACACATTAAACATTAAATGTCAATATCTCTTGTATAACGTTACCTCATTCAGGGGGAGCCGAGAACGAGAAGTCGTGCAATAAACTGAAGCCTGAGTTATACTTTGTCATGCAAAGGTGTTGCTCACTGATAATAGCTGATCTACAAGCTCACAAATGCCTCATAAACTCCACTGCCTACACTTGTCATCTGACCTCTGCATCTCAGTGAGCTCTACTTGGCTTGTGACAGAAAATAGTCTGCTCATGGTTATCGTTAACTTACTCCATTCCTCAAACATTTTAAGTAATTAAAACGCTTTTAATAGTCTGGCTAATACATGGCAAGACTATTAAAGGCTTTTTCATTTTCCACAAGAGCGCCTTGGTCTCTTCCCATTTTTGTAAATCAATTTTGTCACCCATTTGTACCAAAGCACCTTGTTGAGGATTTTTATTCCAGCCAAACAGATTCTTCTCTTTTCTCTCTCTTTTTTTCTACATTTGAAGTAATTAATTTGTAAATCACAACTGTAGCTCCTATCACAACATTGAAGACACAGGTCGGGTTCTTTATAAACGGGCATTTATTGCTTCAGGCATTCTCCTCATCCCTCAGTCATGCCGTGAGAACTACATGTTCACACAAAAAATAATAAACAATCAATACATTGCACTGTAAATAACAACATACATAAGACAAGACATGTAGAAATGCGCAACGCGCACGTTAAGAGTGTCCATCAAACACAACGGCAACATCAAAGCTAAATCAAAAATAGAATACCTCGTTGGCCGCTTGTTGTGGAAAAGAGGTTCTTTGTTCTTGAGTTGCTTAAAGTCCTTACAATGTCCTTTTGACTGACTGTCCTTGGTTTCAGACGTCTTTAATAACTTTAGCAGCGCGATATCACATAAACTGCAAGTTTACAGAGCTTTAGTCCACAGGTTTGTTTGTTTGTTTGCACCACCTGTCAGTAATGACATGCAATTAATGCATCAATCAGTAATGGTCCGGTGTGCTCCTGACAGACAGGGAACCTTTGTTCCGCCGCAGAACTTTTAATCACATTATGTTTTTACATTTTTAACCTTACATGAAATCAATTATGACCCAAAACATTTATTTATATCATGAAATTAGGAATTATACTTTATGAACTTAATGACCATTCATTTTCTGTATTTAGCAATTTTAGTATTTTTATAGTTTGTATTTTAATAACAGCACTTACATTAACTCCATTAAGAAAACTGTTCTCCAAAGCTGTGTTTGACACAAGATGTTTGATGTGGAAAGGGTCTATAGGCAAATCATTTGTCTTAATGTGGAAATGTGTCAGTTATATATTTGGGAGGGGAAATAGAAAGTATATGATCAAAATTGTGTCATTAAAAAAGCAAATTTGAAAGATTGACATAGCAGTTAGAAACAAAGCAAATAGCATAAATTCAAGTACACTGGTCAATCCATGACTATACTGTAGATTATCACCCAACAACATTGGCACGGTAGGTTAAACTGGCACCCACAAGCGGCCCGTTTGCTTGCTTGTTTAGATTGTCAATGGGCTGGCCTGGGCTGTTTACTGGTTGGGGACATTTATTTTGCCTGTTTAAAGCATGTGCTCTTGGATTGACTGCCATTTGGTATTGGCAAACAGTTTTTTTTTGTATCATGTTTTTGGTAGTAGGTATTCATTCAGTTATCACATTGAAAAAAATATGCTGGTGATATTTGTTGCAATTTTCAAGTAAAGTTTAATTTGACCACATTTCATACAATTCAATGAGCTTCAAAATGAGAACAAAACAAGTGAGACAAAATGGCAGTGCATTGAAAATACAGCATATTCCCATACGACAGAGAGGGTTAACTTGATGAAATACTATTTTCTCTTTGTCTTGTAAGGCTATGGGTATGCAATTAACAAAGAAAATATGACCTTTTATTCATCCTTTCCCTCTTTATACATATACAATACAGGTCAATTATTTTGTCTGGAGGAGCGAGGAAGTGCAATAATAGATTGCAGTGCAAAATTCATCCAAAGCTCTGCACCTTAGTTTAATGTTGATATATTTGAAATGAATGTGTATGATTTAAACATCTACAAAAAACAATACAAAGCGTACTACTTTGTGGCTGAAGCCTATAATTTAGGCCATGCCTTTACCGTTCTCTCCACTCCGCACAGCACAACAGCAACTATAACTTATAATTTAATAAGGGGGAAGATATTTAGTTTTTGCTGTGTTGTTGGTTTTTGTTTGAGGCTAATCTCGCAAACCGCTGGACTAATCAGTGCAAAGATTTTTCCACAGTGTTTATTTTTAGTCTGAATTAGAGCAGTGTGCCCGTAACGTCGCTCTGCCCACTCAGGTGGCACCAAAAATAAATATGCAAAAGGGAACTTCAGTGTGCAAACTCTTATTTTGTCTTTAGGTTTTGTAGTTTGAAGTTCAGCACCTGCCTTTAAATTATTTGATCCTCACAGGAAATACTGCAATAAAATGTTATAAAGCAGTGGTTCTCAACCTTTTCAGGATGCAGGGCCCACTTGAAAATATTTAAAGCGGCTGCCGTGTTAAGTGGTCAGATGGGTGGGCCGCGTGCATTTTTCAGAGCACGTCTATTTTAATGATCAATCAGTCGACTGTGTTCTACCTTGGATCAATGGAACCTAAGTATTCTTAGTAGTATTCTTTACGTTTTTATTGGTATCACTTTTTAATATTAATGCCATAATATCATTAAAATCTTGCCGTTTTGCCAATTATTATGAAATAATTGGCAAATCATTTGGGTTGCCCAATTGCAATACCCTTGCGGCCCACCACCAGGTTCAGAACCAATGTTACAGTATCACACATCATAGCTAGAGGACTGATGTCATATCCAAGATATGCTTGCTGGTGGAGAATACAGTACACTATACACTCCACTGGGAACATAAGCCTCTGTAGTTTGGTTCTTTTTGGACACTTACAAATAAATCTCAAGTTAATTTATTAATCAAACTAAATAAAACCTCTGCACCTACAAATTACAACATTATCAAACTATGAAAAATAGTGCTACCTGAAATTTATCAGTCAATATTTCAAAGACGCAACCCACACAATTCTATACCTTAACGTAAGCAATGATTTTGTACCCGCCCCTGTCTATATTGATATTCTATTACATAAAACCTCACAGCATGATGCTTACAGTAAATAAGACTTCAATGGATCCCAGTAGAACTCCATATAAGAGTAGTATATGAACGTCACTACATGCTAAACTGCAGGACAGTGTAGTCAGGGGGTCCATAGTCAGCAGCCTGGTTTTCCACTCCAGGGGTCAACTAAGATTCATTAATCATTATTTATGCTACTCCCTTGCCATTTAAATTGTTCCTCAAAAGTTCTTTATAAGATTATCAAGTATTAAGTAAAGTTCTTTATAAGATTCTCAAGTATTAAGTAGACCAAACACAAATATTTAGGGTTGTTTAGGGTTGGCCCTGCCAAACACCAGTTGGTCCATCACAGCTGTGAATGCTGTGTTCGTATACTGCATTTGGTCACAAGTGCAGACAGAAGAGAGCCTATGGGTCAATGTTTCAATGTTTTGGCTGCTACGACTAACAGGCCATTAGGGTCCTTTTGACTCTTAAGCCCTACTGCATGTTTCCTGTCAGCGGGAGTCCTCCGTTATGGCGGAGTGGACGAAGGCCTCCAGCTGGTCGGCAGAGGGTCGTGCGTCCGGGTCAGAGGCTAGCATGTCCAGCAGCAGGCTGCACATGGCCTGGCTGGGAGGGGGTGGCAGCGGGGGTGCCCTCTTAAACTTCACAGGGATGTTGAGCTGGAGACTGGGGTTCTCCCACAACGCCTCGCCCAGGGGGATCAACCAACGGCCCTTGCACGCATAGGCACCTGAAGGGGGAAAACATGGAGAGGGGGGGGCAGTAGAAAAGAGTGAGCGAGAGGACCACAGAGAGAAATAGACAAGTGGTAAGGCTGGGCAATTAACCGAAAATATATCGAAACCGACATTTAGAACCTTTAACCTATTTAATCTCACTCATGTAGGTTAAGTGAATAATTTAGAATACATATAAAAGAATTGACATGAACAAATTCTAATAAGATTTTTTCTACTATCTACTAAATCAATTATTTTGATTAACCACTCTGTATTATACTTCATTGTGCAATGGTGCCGTGCGAAAATAGCCAATCTACAAGCTCACACGCAACTCTAGAACCTGTGAGTGAGCTTGTAGATCTGCTATTTTCACTATTTAACAAAATAAACATTAATCATCGTATGTTCAAACGTTGAACATACCTGGTAATTTTAGGTGGGTCGAGGCAAAGGTTTTTTCAAATCTTTGCCTCGACCCACCTAAAATTACCAGGTATGTTCGTTTCATATTTATTAACTGCTCTTGACAAGACAAGGCCATTGATGACTTCCAGTTGGGTAGATCAAACAAAACACACAATGGAATAGCAAGTAGCTGTAAGAGAAAGGCATTTTGACCCACTGAGTCTCACTACTCCAGTCAGTGTGACCTCTTCTCCAGTGCCTGGCTAAATAAGTGGTCAGGGAGGTCTGAGAGATGAAGTAAAATAACAGGCCACTTTAACCGACCATGAAAAGCATCCCACTTCCTCTCTCCATTTTCTCCTGGACAAAGTGGACACTAATGGGTGCCCGCTTTGAATTGTGTTGGCCCAATTTGTCCATTCAAGATCGGCAATACCTCTCCAGGCCAACCCATTTCCTTTCTGCCTAATGGTGTATCCAGTGAAGGAAGGGAGACTCTGAGGTGCAAAACCTTAATATCGTGTCATAAAAGTTGGTGCTGGCTCCTCCAGGTCTATTTTTGTGAATGAAACCAGACATGTATTATAGTCTTTCTATTATTGCCTGACAGCATGGTGCAGAACCTTGCACTTACGCATTAAGACATGTCCTGTTTGTCACTTGGCAATGCTGACAGGAAATTAGGAAAATATAATAGAAAAGATTGAGTCACTCTGCAAATATTCACCACTGTGCTCTGTACAGCCAACGTCTCCTTGCAGGATACTCTCACAAGTATTATCGAGATTTCTGGCACACTGTATATTATACCATTGGCTAGAGATTATTATTATAATTATTTCCAGGTTAACCGCACACCTTTGATGTAGCAGCTTCATTCACACACACATCTTCACATTCTAAATACACAAACACTGTACTGTACTAATGGTTATTTGAGCCAACATTAGCAAAACAAAATGGCTTTCAATATAACTTTAAGGGTCTACTGTACAGTGGTTACAGTGCTTCACAAAATACACCACAAGCAACTTTCAATGTGTGTGTGTGTGTGTGTGTGTGTGTGTGTGTGTGTGTGTGTGTGTGTGTGTGTGTGTGTGTGTGTGTGTGTGTGTGTGTGTGTGTGTGTGCACAAAAGACTATTGTCAGCTCACTGACTCAGCTTAAAGGTAACATTTGTTTCAAGGTTGATGAGAGTAATGCCAAAGTAGTTTTTATTTTAAGAGCATTTTGCCCCACACTACTTGTGGTGAAAGTGATATAGCTCTATATTCTGATAGTAATAGTTATTAGAGTGTTTCTTCAGTAACAGGAGTCTCCCAATCTCAACAGCACTTTAGCAAACAGAAAATACATTTTCAAGTTTATCAGGAGAGAGTAATGAAACAAAAAAGATGAACATACATAATTGAAACTGGAACAATATAAAATTTAAGCTGGGAAATGGGTTTTCTCTCCTGATTGGAAGAAATTGGTAACCTACCTGAAAATACATTTTATTATTTATTAAAGGGCTGGAGAGATGGGAAGACTCTGTTACTGAACATCTATAGCAACGATTACTAATATAGAATATAGAGTTTTAGCTTTAAAAAGGCCCCCAAAAAAACCTGCAGTCATTTTTTTTAATAGTTTAAAGAATTGTGTTAGCATTCCGACTTTGAGATAGCGAAAATATTCTTACTTTCAACATATCCGTCCAAAAATGAATAGGAAATCAAATCAAAGGAATGATCATTCAATAAAATGTGTGCTATTGAAGTTCGTAGCTGTGTGGTGGAAGATAAATAGTGAGGTGACATACTGTAAGACAGTCTGATGTCAGCATTGGTCCAAAAAGCATATGCCCAGTGCTACATCAGCACTGAAAATACCTGATCTACAAGCTCACAACGCGTCGCAGCATGACAAAGTATATCAAGCCCTTAGTTCGGATCAAATCCATTGACAAGCTCTTTCGTGAATTAACATCACATTTTAGTCATCAATGTAGGCAGTGGGAGATTGAAAATCATATCAAATACAATTCTTGGTAAATTTAGATTAATTAGCCGACGTAACAAAAAGAAATTTGCGTCATAAGATATTATCATAGAAATGGCTTAGACGGCAGAGAAATAGGCTTGCATCACAAGGCATATTTCATAAATCAATATTAAACCCCATGCCATTTAGACTCATAACTGTGACAAATGTATTCCATTATATCTGACATTTTTTAATATGTGGCATTCAATTAACTCATTTGAGGGCAATGTGCCATAAACCAGCATCTGCCAGTCTGACCCCACTTCAACCGCAACCATTAATGTTCTGGCAGTGAAGAGGCTGCTGTTGATTTGGAATCCAGCTAATAATGTCTGTCTCTCTGGAGTCGTCATCACAAGTAGTGGGTGCAGATCTTTCAATCCTTAAAGGAGAATGCCACTCTGGATCTCTCAGGTTGCTTATCTACGTACAGTGTGAATTGAGTTCACACCTAGCTCTCTACATATAGTCAGTCCATACATAAAGTCCTAACCTTTCTGTTTTATAAAGGATTTCAACCACGGTCAAATAAAAAAAGAACTTTGATCACAAAACAATAATCGAACACCCGAAATCACACATCAGTTGGTTTCTAGGCATCTTGGTAAAATAGTTATTCAGCAATGAGTCATTTTATGACTCATTGCTGATCATTTTATATCATTTTATATAATGGATTGTTTCAGTTGGAAATACATGTTGATGAAAGATGAGCAAAAGCATAACAAAATAATTACCATATTTTAGCCATAATAATAATTTAGTCCCCACTCCTTGGGGTGTTTTTTTTTACACCTAATATTTACACTAGATTAATTTTGTTCTCTGCATTTACCCATCCTATAACTACTAGGAGCAGTGAGCGCCGCTCTGGGAGCAATTAGGGGTTAAGAGTCAGGGACACACATCGACAGGGACACACATCCCCCTTGCTTTTTAAGGAGAGAGATGGTAATTATGATTTAAAATACAAACACAAGTTTAAACAGACAATTATTCATACAACACCAAAGCAAATTTTCATTTCAATATGTGGTACAACTCTGGAATGATCTTGATAAAAATATTAAAGTTTGCAATAATATTCAAGTTCAAGCGCTGCAGTCACTCATTCAAAATTATGGACAGTTGTACAGTTGATTTTATATGGACTATGATTGTTTACTTTATATGTATTTTTGTATTACTTTTATATGATTGATTTACATTTATGTACACATTTTTAGAGTGTAAACTTATTTTTTGTATTGGAACATACTGTTTTACAATATATTGTTATATGACTGTTTTACAATATATTGCTATATGACAAGGTTAGAAGGGGGCCGGACAAAATAAGCTTTTGCTTCTCTCTGCCCCTTCCTGAACACAAATGGTTGTGCTTTGTTACTGTGTTGTTGTTGATGATGTATGTTGTTTTCTGTAGTACCATGTTATTATTTGTTCAAGATAAATAAAGATCGAATCACATCGATATCGACACATTCCTGGACTGGCCTGGAATCTCACCAGCAACAACCAGGGCCTCTGGCAGCCCAAGCTCACTAACCACTCAGCTATGGCCGCATAACCACCATGCTACCCTACTTACCCAGCTGTTCCTGTGTGGTGCCTTCCTCCTTGAAGGTCATTCTCTCCAGGATGGCCCAAAACATCACACCGAGAGAGAAGATGTCAGCCTGGGCTGTGTAGGACAGGCCGCCCCACACCTCTGGAGCCATATAAAAGTCAGAGCCACAGGTAGAGGAGAAGTGTTGCCTGGGCTGGGTGCCTTCCACCAGACCCTCACTCATCTTGCTCAGACCAAAGTCAGCCACCTGAAAGCCACCAAAAATCTTTTTTTATTAGAATGAATAATTCCTCAAATAGAGTGCAAATGTCTTAACCATTTCTTTACAAGCATAAAGGAGTGTATAGTATAGCTGATATAATTCTGCTTTGGAGAAAAAGAAACTTGGAGCTACAATGTCTTACATACATTTTCCAACCCAGTACACATCACAGTGAATTCAATTAATTCTAACTATATTGTGTTAATTCACCACCATACGCAAGTAGTGTACTATACATTGAACCAAATACCATTTGGCTTGAGGTCATGGTGCAGAAACAGAAAAGCAAAAGTAGCAGCAATGAATGATAGGACAAACAGTGCGACAAGCCAATATAAAGACCTGACACTGCCTCACAGACTTCACAGCTGTCTGTCTCGTGAGTGACTAACCTTGACAACAGGCCCTGTTGGTGAGACACAGACCAGCACGTTGTCAGGCTTCAGGTCTCGGTGGCTGATCCCTAGGCCATGCAGGAAGGCCACAGCGCTGCTAAGCTGTTGAACAATGCTGTGATTCTGCTCGGTATCCAGAGGCCTGGAGAGCAGGTACTGGTTCAGATCTCCCCCATCACAGTACTCCATCAACAACCACAGGGCCAGGCAGCGCTGGGGTCCCCGCTGCTCTTCTCCCGTCTGGGCTGGCCTCTTCCTGGGCCTCTGTGGGGGTCTTCGTGGGGTCTTGGCATCATAAGAAGTAACCGTGCTTCTGGCAGGGCCGGTGTTAGTCCTGTCATGAAGTTTAGGTCGGGACGATACAGATTTGGCACGCTGCTGTGTGGCAGACTGGGAGTTCATATTTTCCTCGGTTTGGGGAGCACCAACCACACTTCCCTTAAACGCGCTCTCAACAAGGTCCAGAGGCAACTTCCCTGCTCTCAGGGTCTGTAGGGTCCTAGGTCCTGTCTGCAGGAGGCAGCTGTGGAGAGTTATGACATTGGGGTGGTTCTTGGCTGTCACTCTCATGGCCCATAGCTCTTGTAGGTACAGTTCAATGCACTCGGCGTTGCTACAGGGCAGTCGCTTGATGGCCAACCTCTCTCCTGTTTTAGCCACATGGCCCTCAAAGACCACCCCATAGCTGCCCCTTCCTACCTCCCTCTCCAAGGTGTACAGCTCCTCCATGTCGTCCCCAAATAATATGACTAGAGCTTGGATTTTCAGATTATTGAGTCATATGAGGGTGGACTTGCTGTGAATGCTGTAATAGAACAAAATACTCTTAATAGCAGGTAAAACCAAAAGCCTCTGGACATTGTCAAGTACAATTATGAAACCAGTTAAATTAATGTTTAATTAATGTTTAGTCCGACCTCTGCCCGGATTGATTGATTGATTGAATACTTTATCAACAGTTTGCAAATAGTACAGTGGTAGACTATACAATGATGCTAAAAGGATAACACAAAAAGTATATACAATAATATACATCATCACAATAATAATAATAATAACAACACAATAAACGTATATGTACAGAAAACAATGGGGGGGGGGGGCTCATTTAGTACCACGAGCCAAATAAAGGTCAAGTTTACTTAACGATGCATGGCTACTCGCTCATAAACCCACATTTAAGTTACTTGTAAATTGAGTTGGGATTTAGCAAGCAAAACATATCAGATTTGAACAAGCAACAGCTCACGTTGTTGTAAGCTACTGTCAGTCTAGCCATAGAATGGCTGATATATTCCATACACTTGACATTGACCATTTACATATGTTGTTCAGTGTGGCAGAACCAAAATCCCTCTACGAAAAGTTCTGCGAGTGTTCTATGGCTGGTGTTGTGTTATGGAATACTCAATGGTGTAAAGTATAAGTACATGTATTCAAGTACTGTACTTAAGTATACTTTTGAGGTATCTTTTACTTTATTGGAGAATTTCCAGTTTTCAGTACTTTTACTTCTACTCCACTGCATCTCAGAGGCAAATGTTGTACTTTTGCTCCACTACAATGATTTGAAAACATTATTTACTACTTTGTAGATTATGATTATTATACAAAACATATATTAATAACCACTTCAGCCCTATATACCTTTCGGCCATTTGAAAAAGACGGAAGTATCAGTAAACTAGGTAGAATAGTATTGTGTTGTTGTTCAGTGCGGCAGAACCACGAATCCCTCCACGAAAAGGAACTGAGTGTTCTATGGCTGGTGTTGTGTTGTTATGTAATACTTACAGACAGTCAGCCATGCTAGGGCTAGCTAGTAGCTACTGTCGTGTTGTGCATTAGAATAGTATATTTTTTAGAGCTCGCGCGGTGCTCTCATCTGATTACAAACTTAAAACGTACCTGTGCGGGTGTAGTTGAAAGACCGTAGGACAACCAGTTCAACAATGAAATGGTGACAAAAAGGAGAAGTGAGAAGACAGCACCGCTGTGTGTGTACAACAACACACAATAATATTCTACCTAGTTACTACTGATACTTCCGTCTTTTTCGGAGCGTCCCGCTCAGAGAGAACGTGCATCCTGATTGGCTCCGTGACTGTGGTTAAAGGTTTTTGATTGGCTGTTGGCCGTACAGCAGGGTTTAATGGCATTCAAAAAGGACTGCGCCAGTGGTTCCCAAACATTGGGTCGGGGACCCACCTTTGGGTCGCGGACCAATTTTTATGGGCCGCGAGTAAATGTCCCACTTTTTTGTGTCTTCCATTAAAAAGAATGTTTTAAAAATATTTTAAAACATCATTTAAGTGGGTCCCCAGTTAAATGATGGATAGGAACCCAATGGACCCTTATGGGTCTGTAACTCTGACTGTGTACAAATGGAACCAAATGGACCCTAATGGGTCCATTTGGTTCCATTTGTACACTCTCAGAGTTAAATTAACATTGATTTTACAATATGAATTGGGGTCCCAGAGATATAAATGCCTTTAAATGTGGGTCCGTAGCCCTAATGCATGTCAAACTGGGGGGTCCTTGAAATTAAAATGGTTGAGAATCACTGCTAGACCCGTAAAAATCTTCTCTTAAGGGGTCCCTGGCATATCTTTTCAAATGGGGGTCCGCGGGCTAATATATAAGTGTCAATTAGGGGGTCCTTGACATTTTGAGAACCACTGCATTACGCAATGCATTATCCTGATCCCAAATCCATATTACTGGATCTGTTAAATTAACAGGAAACTAGGCCAAAACATGCTTGGATTTAGATGTCTTTTTTATCTCAATTAATATGTTAAATGAGGCTTACCGTGACCAGCACCAACACATTATGACATTTAATAACAAGAAAGGCAGCGGAGCTGATGATGCTTTTATTAATGCTTTGGCAATCGATCTAACAGATAGTCTTATTTACTGTCGCATGTCAGTCTGTGATTAACGACGTGCGTAATGATGCAAAACATCCTGTTTGCTTTCCTTCTCTTTGTTTCATCGAAGGATCATTTCCACTAACAAACGCACCCCCCACTCCCACCCCAGTGATGTAAAGTAAGTAACTGTAAGTACATTTACTCAAGTACTGTACTTTTACAATACAATTTTGAGGTAGGCCTATATACTTTACTGGAGTAGGCTATTTCCAATTTCCAGTCATTTTACTTCTACTCCACTACAGCTCAGAGGCAAACATTATACTTACTCCACCACAATTATTTGAAAACTTTAGTTAGCCTAGCTAGTTTGTAACTGATTTTGATTATTATTACAAAACATACATTAACAAAAGTAGCCGATCAACAAGCTCACAATGTGTCACGATGCAATGCATTGTGAGCTTGATTGACTATTTTCACTTTTGGTACTTTAAGTATGTTTTTTATGCCAATACTTTAATACTTTTACTCAAGTAATGTTTTCATTCCAGACACTTACTTGTAACAGAGTATTTCTACGTTGCAGTAGCCTATTGATACTTTTACTTAAGTAAAGAATGTGAGTAAAGGCTACGTTTTCCACCACTGCCCCTCTCTCTCTCAGCTGTGTTCCGTCAGCAGAAATAACGGAGCAGAAATAAGACTTCCGGTTGACGATCTCTTCAGAATAAGAGTATCCTCTAGAGTAAAAAGAAACCATTGAAAACCATTGAAAAACGGTTCATTTGCACATTAAAACTATAAATTAAGCATTTAAACGAAGCTAGAAAACACATATTATGTATATTTGTAATAAAAAAAGTGTTTAACTGTTTTAATAACATAAAAATGTATCTAAATGGAGAAATGCTGTTCACTGGAGTGCATAGACTTCACAAATTGGACGCTGGACACGAGACAGCTATTTGTGGCGGCACTTGTGACATACGCACGCGTTCAGGGAGACCCCCTCTACAACGCCACACTCTCCGCTAAGCCAGACAGGTGTATTTGGAAAAATGGCGGGCCGTCCAGTGAGGTCAGGGGTCAGAAAACAGCCATTTTTAGTGCATAGACTTCACAAATTGGGCGCTGGACACGAGACAACTATTTGTGGCGGCACTTGTGACATACGCACGCGTTCAGGGAGACCCCCTCTACAACGCCACACTCTCTCTCTCTCTCTCTCTCTCTCGCTCTCTCTCACACACACACACACACACACACACACACACACACACACACACACACACACACACACACACACGATGGCTGCTTGTCTGCAGGTGCCACTGCCGACTGCCTTTTCCCCCTTATTTTTTCTGTTTGTTTGTTCAGTAGGCCACTATGATTGATGAATGCTGATTAGCCTATTATATTGAAGTTCATAATCATCATTGCCATAAAATAGTGCCAACCAGGCTGCTCTCTCTCTCTCTCTCTCTCTCTCTCTCTCTCTCTCTCTCTCTCTCTCTCTCTCTCTCTCTCTCTCTCTCTCTCTCTCTCCCCCCCCCCCTCTCTCTCTCTCTCTTGCCCCCCCTCTCTCTCTATCTATATATCGCTCTCTCTCTAACCAATGATGAATGCTGCTAGAAATATGGAGTCAGTCACACCTCACTTGTTTTTATCTAGAAGCAAATGTCCCCTGTGCCATTACCATATCTCACCACTTTGACACACACACACACACACACACACACACACACACACACACACACACACACACACACACACACACACACACAGAGAGGGAGAGAGAGAGCATAATGCAAGTCATTAGGCTATGATGACTCAAGAATGTATTAGGGAAATCTTTCATTAACACAACAGCACCTGAGGTCAGGTGAGTCAAAATTGAACTTCTCAAAGAGAGAGAATTCTGAAAACTTGATGTTTACTGTGTGTACGTGATGTACTGTGTGATATGATGCTGATTGACCTGTAGGCGGGAATATGGGGGTGTCACAGGTGATGCTTGCTTCACACTTTTAAATGCTTGCTTTACTGTCAACACCACTAGTTGGAAAAACCTCCACACCACACTCTGGACAATTTTTGTTGTTCGGTGGCCTTCACTAATCCAAAGCCAGTGCCACCCACCCCCAAAATGGAAACAGATGTTAATTAATATAAGAGAGTAACAGATTTTATGGTCTCCACAAATTTGTTATATAATGTTTTTCTGTGTGTGCACTAGGTAGGCTACTTGATCTTAGCTCTGACAACATTTTGCTCACTAATTATGGATTCCGCCAGCAGGAGGAGCACTTGGAATTATCTCCAGGATTGAGGTCAAACCATTGAGGTCAAACACCTTCTGGTTTAATTGTGAGTTGGTGAAACTCCTGTCAGCAACTCACACTCCATTTATGTTAAGAGTAACTTAACTTAAAGTAAGAGTCACTCTTCCATTAATCATTATTTTTCAGAAGGATATCAGCTTTCTCTCTTTGTTTTAATGAATGTAATTTGAAAGAAAAGAAGAAAAAAATATTTAAATATTGTTTTGCTTGATTGATTGATTGAATACTTTATTAACAGTTTGCAAAAAAAGCACAGAAAGTACAGTTCGATACAAAAGGATGCTAAAAGGATTCAACTCAAGAAAGCACGATGGCTTGTTTCCATTGGGATCCTGTTAGTTAAAGATTATCCATGTCTGTGTTACGCCTGAGTTTTGAACCCTAGTCTCCCGCGTGGAATACCAACATCTTAACCACTAAGCCAAAGGGACACCTTTATCGCTTGGGGGAGATATTCAAATTTCACGCCATCAGGCTGAGGTAGTGAACCACTCTGTTACATCTGCAAGTGACTCCTTGCTTTTCATCAGGCACTTTATAAATTCCCTCTCAAAGGAGTTGCACACTACAAGATCAATATACACAAAAAAACGAATCAAATACAAGACTATTCATTCCCCACTTCCTTGAAATGGGGAAATCTTTGTGTGGAGCCTATGCTGACTCTGCTGAGATTTGCAGTTATTAATTGCGTTTTGGGGTGCTGTACTCTTCTCCAGGCAAAATTTATTTGAGGCCTGTTGTTAATGATCGGTTGTGTCTTGACAGGGCCAGCAGGGAGATGCCCCCGGTTCCACATCACTGTGTTTCATTGTCAGGGGGTAAAATACCTCCGCTGCATGAGATGGATTTGGGACTGTGAAAATGTGTTGAATGGAGAGGAGAAGCTAATCGTGCCAGTCAGCCAAATGCCAAATGTTGCTAAATTTGGGCTTGAGCTCTTAAAGCTGCATTCCATGATATTTTTGACGCCAAACGCCAACATTTTCCCTTTAAAAAAATAAATAAATAACATTCTGGATTTTCGGCTGACAACCTTATATTTTTGGTATTCCCTATTCTGGGGACGAGCATTTGGCGAAAATAACCACGCCTACAAGCTCTTTTCGGCAAAGAGATTCGGCGTAGGGAAAAGATGAAGGGGCCTACAGTAGAACTTGAATAGAACCCTGGAAGACACCAGTCAACAAAACATATAGGCTAGTGTAGGGTTTAAGTTGTTGAAAAAGTACCAAATCTGCACAGGACATTCTGGTGACTCAGTCTATTTCCATCATACGGTATGGGCATGGACCAAATCACAGTGTTGTAAATGTGTGTAGGGTTCAGATATCATTCATGACCTACAATATATGTGAATTTATTGTGCTGTCCTGTCTCTCCTGTTACTGTCCACTGTCCTGTCCAATACAGTAAAAATGCCCTAAAGCATTGGTCCTCAAAGTGGGGTCCTTAGGGGGTTCCAGGGGGTCCCCAGCAAAAGTAGTTAACATAGCATCACAGTAACTTTAACCACTTTATCCATTTTTTTTTATTTTTTTTTAATAATTTTTATCCCACGATTTTTGTAACCCATTTTTTTCACCCGGTGCCAATTTCCTAAGTGATCCTGGGCGCTACACCAGCCCTACACCAGCGCTACACCGGTCCCCCACAGCCAGGGAGGCCAGGGCCGAGCTCATGCTTCCTTCAGTGCATGAGAGCCAACTGACCTTCTTGTCACCTGACAGGGGGGAGTTTCCCTGGTTGGACGTAGCGCGTGGAAGGAACACGTTATTCCAACCAGTTCCCTTCCCCTCCATCAGGCGCCCCGGCTGTCATGGGGGAGGCGGTATAGCGACCAGGATTACTACATGTTTTTGTGAGGGTATTAACTACCCTAGGAGACACGGGGAGAACATGCAAACTCCACACAGAGTAGGCCCTTTCGCCAACCCCACCCTGGGTATGGGCACTTTATCCATTTATACGTTGGCTATTCAAAAATAGCAGACGTACAAGCTCACAGTTCACTCTGTAACAAGCAGCAGCCACTACATACATGCCTTGCCCAGTAAGCATGACCTTTTCTGTCATCGTGTTAATCACCCTTGACTACTGGAAGGGAAGAGTTGTTGTTCCATGAATGGTGGTAGATAACAACGATATCAATGACAGACAGGCTGCCGTGCAGTTGCCTTTTCTTCTTATCTCCATACGGCCAAGGGCTAGCAGAGCTCTTGCACCGGCCTCTCCATGTGCCCTGATCGTCCATCACTATCAGACCTCACACGTATTTATGGATACACTTCCACAGCCCTGTACTCTGTTGTATGAAAATAGCCACAAGCTCTTAAATCAGCTATTTTATGAATTTGTAAAATAATTGATGTAGCCTACATTTAAGAATATTTGCCCAAAATAGGAATGCTAGGGTTAATGTGGTTAAAGGAAGAGCAGAATGACTATGGCCAGGAAGACAGCAAGCTGAACTCGGAGTGTGACTTAAACAGTGAAATGTTGTTGTTTGTCATAGGTGTTGTCATTTTCAATGCAGTCATCATTATTTTAATTATTGTAAACATCCTGACTAATATCGCTGACATTATCATCATCATAATTATCATTACCGTCATAGATATGATCACTGACAACCATATCTATTGGTTTTGATTTCAGCATTCATCACCGACCATCGTCACCATGATCCTCCATCACCATCCACCATCTTTCATCATCGCCCATCTACCCTCCTACCATTTGTCTGCCAAGTAAGTCCCTAAAGAGTTTTTGAAGATGTCTGGTTCACACTCCAGGGCCTAGAGAGAGACGCACACACACACTGAGACAGAGAGACACCTTGGTTTTGTATGCATTAGCACATGCTTTAGAGCATGTTTTGGGGCCTCGCGCAGTGGACTAATGGGTGGCAGTGAGCGCTCAGTCCTCTCCACCTTGGGACAGGTCTTGTTTTCCATCTCTGCCACAGTATGACTCAACATCACTGTCTAACTGTCTACAGAACCACTCATGTCTTCTGTGTGTGTGTGTGTGTGTGTGTGTGTGTGTGTGTGTGTGTGTGTGTGTGTGTGTGTGTGTGTGTGTGTGTGTGTGTGTGTGTGTGTGTGTGTGTGTGTGTGTGTGTGTGTGTGTGTGTGTGTGCGTGTGTGTGTGTGTGTGTGTGTGTGACGTGTGTGTGTGTGTGTGTGTGTGTGTGTGTGTGTGTGTGTGTGTGTGTGTGTGTGTGTGTGTGTGTGTGCGTGTGCGTGTGTGCGTGCGTGTGTGCGTGTGTGTGTGTGTGCGTGCGTGCGTGTGCTTCCGCTCGTGCGTGCATGTAGATCTCTTGGACTGCATTGCTAAATAAGTATCTAATTAAATATCAGGTGGAACAAGCCCATTGACCAGCGATGGTTTATGTGGGATTGTGTTTCTCATTTGCACCTGACTGGAGTATCTAGATTCTATGTCTAATTTCAGCCCCTCTCTTTCTTAGTCTTTGCCTTGGTTGCAGGGTCAGGTTCATGGGAGAATAAGCATGATCCTGAGCTTCTGGGAGGTGGATGATGATGCATATTTTTAGAGTCCCATTAGTTGGCTCAATGAAGATGAAAGTGGTGGCGTAGGCAATGCCTAATACGTCACCGGAGGACCAGGGGATGTATGTCTGTCCGGTTTGTGCGTAACAGAGAGAGGGGAACCTCCCCTTCAGTAACTAGCTTCCCCTATAGGTATGTGAATGGGGGATGTACAAGGGGAGGGGTGAGGGTGGCGGTGGGGGAGTTGAGCCTGGAGGGAAGGGGTGTGCCATTATAAAGAGCCTCAGAGGAGGCTCGTACTCAGTAGTTGAAACTCCTAGCCTAAGGATAACAGTCGAGCGAGCCACTGAACTCTCTTCCATACCTCTTCCAGGGAAAAGGAACCTGTCAGAGAGAATACCATACAGGTAAGGGAGAGAGAGACCACGGTCTCTCTTATCTCATTTCATTACTTTTCTTGTGTTCTGTCTTTATCAGTGTATGCCTCTATACCTGTGCCTTGAGGTCATGTGGGAACGAATGTTTCATCAGTGCATTTGCTGCAAATGAGGTGGAGATGGAAAAGGCTCTTGTTTCGGGGATGAGGGAAGAGTTCGTCACAGTTCATTGTCTGTGTGTCAAGGACTCGTGGTCCTGTTTACTGTATGTGCACGTGAATAAGCGTGTGAATTTTAATGGTTCCTGTGGGGATTGCTGTTGTTTTAGGATATCCACTATATCTTATATTTGATGTACTTTGAAGGATTACTCTTCTCACCTGGAGT
This sequence comes from Gymnoscopelus microlampas, assembly GCF_963454915.1. Taxonomy (NCBI): domain Eukaryota; kingdom Metazoa; phylum Chordata; class Actinopteri; order Myctophiformes; family Myctophidae; genus Gymnoscopelus; species Gymnoscopelus microlampas. The sequence goes on from NC_139953.1 coordinate 19,079,044, forward strand.
AACTTGACTTATTTGTCCTTGACTTCTTTCTCATTTCCCCAGCTCTGATAGTAATGCTGCTATCTTAAACAGCAACTACATACTGTAGAACTTGCTTGCTACTTAATTAACGAGGCAAAAGTCACTGGGGCACTGGTTGCCAGAGTATGTTGTACATACTGTATACCGTGTGTGTGTGTGTGTGTGTGTGTGTGTGTGTGTGTGTGTGTGTGTGTGTGTGTGTGTGTGTGTGTGTGTGTGCATATATATATATATATATATATATATATATATATATGTATACACACACACATATAAATAAACAATTTGGCAAACAGATAGCACATTTCATACGCAAAGACAATTCAAAGGTGCTTTACATAGGCAGGCATAAAAATGTATTTAAGAAGAAGGTGAAAAAAAGAAAAACAGAACTGGGAGATTTAATGTTCACTGTCCCAAATGGGTAACGCTAGCCTGAACCTGATGCAATGTGTCAATAAGTGAGCTCAATACATGTCTAGGAGCTCTATTTGGCATCACAAGCTATGCATTACATTATTAGGAACTGCCTGGGGGAGTACATAGAGAAGTATTCTGAAAATAATTTGTGACAAGCGCTGTTTCATTCACTACAGAGCGGCTTCACTGTATCTCGCCTGAGAAGGCAGTATAGGAATAAACGTAATAACTGAATCCAGTCCACTGAGTACATGTATTACTCTATAAGCATGGTAATGGTGATTGTAGTGATAATGGTAATGAATGTGCTCAAGCTGCTCTCCTTATCTAGAAAGAGAATAGGCAGATAGGGGTTAAAAATGAGCCATGGCTGTGTAATTAATAGATAATGATTCCACATTATGGCAATGTTTATATGAAGAATGAAATAAATCAAGTTTTATCTTGGGATAGTTTGTAAATATCTGATATGTTTGGTTTGTATCTACAAATATTGAAAAAGTGGAATAATTGACAAAGTGTTTCAGTAACCCACTGGTCAGGGTTTAAAATGAACAAATTCACAGACTTGAGTCACCAAATCAGTTTTCCTATTGTGATAGAAAATTGTAATTATAACTTGTAAAGCCAGACCCAGGTGGTTTATTTGTATATCCCTTCGAATAGATTAAATATTCAAGTTTTCAAGTTTTTATAATCAGTTTTTATGGCTTCAGGTGGCTGTGTATTCTCCTAATCACTAACTATACAAATATCTTTTTGTTTTGCCTTTACATTATGAACCTCCTAAATTGAATTGGCTGAAGCCCTAATCACATCCTCTGCTCATAGGTATTTTGGCCCTTGCTTGTTGATAAAAATATGTAAATTCTTGTAGTGCCGAAGTCCTGCTTTTGTCTTTTTTAAGCACAGGCTGTGACTCACCCGTGGGGATTTACTGGTGTATAAGAATAAAAAAGTAATCACACACATTGCTTTCAAGACCATTACACCCATGCAAATATCATTATTTTTAATTAGATTTTTTTTCCATTCACATAGACGCTTATATAAGATGGTGCCTAGTCTGCCTGGAGTGGATTGCTTTCCTTGGAGCCGCATGTCCAATGGATTTGTTCAGGTGTCAACTGTCACCGCAGTTTAACAGAGCCTAGATCAGTGATGACACAGTGTCAGCTATAGCTAACACGCTGCAGAATCTGCAGTCCAGCGGCATCAGCAACAATCTGCATGGGTTAGTGCAGGCCACGGCTGGAGTAGCATCTGTTCTGCACAAACCTTAAAGGAGTAGTTCACCCCAAAAATGACTTATATTCTACCAATTTCACACCCCCATGAAGCCTTGAATTCATGGAGAGTTTTAGTTTTTGCCAATAATTTGATGACCGGGTCATCGGTCAATAGGAGACTTAGTAGGAGACTCTTTGGGTGTCCTACCGGAGACCCCGCCGGTCATCAGATTATTGGCTTAGGAATGCGACCAAAAATAAGTAATTTCTTGGGTGAACTACTTTAAATATATAAAAGTGCAGCTTTTCAAACATTGACATAGGTCAGGTTTTTCTCATTTTCTCATTGAATAGGTCAGGTGTTGGCATACCGTAATCAGTTATCAGTCTTTACGCTGTCAGGCTGACACGCCAGAGCCTTCACTCAAGGATGAAGGCTATGACTGAAACATGTTAGTCTGATGCAGCATATATAACGTTTCTGAGTTAAAGTCTTGCAGTTAAAAATGTAATACTTAGTACTATTTGTAGCTGAGCACCCACTGCCAAGGAAGCAATCACATCCAGATTTCAGATATCTGTTTGGCCCTTCTAGGGCAATGCATGAATAGGGTGTTGAGAGAATGCCAGAGTGGCCCTCTGTGGCTGTACTTGGTAAACATGGCTAAGAGTTAGTGCCAATGGTCTTTTGGCAAAGTTTAACAATTTTCCTCAGCCTATTATAAAGCACTCTGGGACAGTTATATTTTGATGCTAAGGGAATTAGACAGCCTTTTGAATAAATGGATTATGAAAATTGGAATGTGGATACCAAACGAGATGATCTTTGGTATCATTTTTGGCAAGCACCTGCTATGACGGACACCTCATAATCCTAAGTATGATTGGATTGACGTCACTCAGTAGAACGCCTCCCCTGAGGCAGTAAATGTGTTCTCAATCAAGGAGGCCTGTGAGTACAATGGGTTGAGACAATAGTAATGATACGCTCAATTGATCTGATATGATGGCGCCGCCTGGGAAGAAATCAAATAGCAAGTGCTCCAATATTTCCTAGAAATGTGTTTATGCTTTAATTGATGTAGGATATGAGAAGATAGCAAACACTGTTGTCAATGCTATTTCCGTGTGTGTGTGTGTGTGTGTGTGTGTGTGTGTGTGTGTGTGTGTGTGTGTGTGTGTGTGTGTGTGTGTGTGTGTGTGTGTGTGTGTGTGTGTGTGAGAGAGAGAGAGAGAGAGAGAAAGAGCGAGCACATGCGAGTGCATATGAGGGTGCAGGTGCATGTGTGTTTGTCATCTAAGCAGGATATGAGAATAGATCAAACATAGGTCTATGTATGTTTCCCAGCCATTTGTGCATGTGTGTGACTGTGAGCATGTATGCGTGTGAGTGGGGATGATCCATACAGGAAATTAGGATAGCCAATAAATTCAGTATGTGATTATGCTACAATTAGTTAACTAATAGGAGGACTTGGACAGACATGGTGGACAGACAGACAGACAGACAGACAGACAGACAGACAGACAGACAGACAGACAGACAGGCAGGCAGACAGCGGAGGTAAACGGGGACAGAAAGTTATTGAGCCTATAGTGACGCACTCAGACATTTGCACACATCGTCATGACTCTGATGCCCTTTACCCCCGTCCTTGACCTTGACAGCTTTCCCCCAGAAGTGTTTCTAAATAACATGTATCATCATCTGCTCTGGACTGTGCAGGGGGAGAATAGTGCTGGTCGCGGGTAATGACAGACCAGCAAGTCTCGCGCCATAATAGGATAGGTAATGGGCCCGGTCATGAGACAGATGTGCAGCAGCCTGTCATTTACTGCCTATAGTGATCTAATCAGGTGTCGCAGCGGCTCCAACCACAGGAAGGCGAGCGAGAAGGCAGACGGGTCTAAATCGGATTAAACACATTCTCTGCTATTAGTCATTTTCAGATTCCTCCCTGCGAGGAAGGGCACGGCTCTGAGCGAACACACCGTCTTGTGGTCTCGCCGGGGGGTGAGCTTACTTCTCTCAACTGAGGCACACAGCGTTTATCTCTGGTCCAACAGAACGGATTCATTTTTTGTAGCAGTACAGTTGTCCTTCCTTAACCCCCCATATCCCGTGCTGCCCATCCCTTCCAAACCAGGGTTTTTTCGTCAAAGTAAATCAATCGTCAATTACATGATAGGGACATGTTTAATATGTTACATATTACATATTATATTACATGTAGATAACCTTGCGCAGAAGTCACATCGTTCCGGATATTGCCATACTATTTCACTAGTAGCCTTATGATTACATTTTGGGTGGGATGAGGGGAAATACATTACTCATAACCCGATTATATTATATTCGATTAGAAGGAACTTAATAATTATAACAATTAATCTTGTAAATTTTACTCTGAGAGTGTGAACAGTGAACACTCTTACAATTTCAGAGTTGAATTAACACTGAGGATTTTACTGTGCAGTCATTGTACAAATCATATTAATGAGATTATAGGAAATAAATCACAGACCCAAGCCCTTATACACACTTATTTAGACACAAATAATGGTTCTGAGTTAGCTCAACCATGGATTGTAATCATTTTTCCCTTACAAAGTGACTATGTCTCTATGTCATTCATCTTCCAAAGGGAAAGAAATACCTATTGTATTAATGTTCTTTCTGGCCTCAAAGAACGCAAGTAAATGCCAACGTACAACTCTTAAGTTATATGAAACGTCACCACAAATCTAATTTTAGCAGGCATTATATGTCCTTAAAAGGATGAGTAATGAAAGAGATGGAAGGAAAGAGTGAGAGACAATGGAGGAGAAGAAGAGATGTACATGGAAGTATTTGTGGGGGGGGGGGGGACTGAGACAGAAAAAGAGAGCGAGAAAAGAAAGAGAGAGTACAAGAGAGAAAGACTGGCACAGAGAGAGAGAGAGAGAGAGAGAGAGAGAGAGAGAGAGAGAGAGAGAGACCATTAGGTTCTGTGTGCATTAGTGAGTGCTTAAAAAGCACTGTTTTGGGGCTTCATACAGTGGACTAATGGACGGCAGTGAGTCAGAGCTTCGTCAAACAAGAGCCCAGTGGAGTCTCTCTGTCCCTACTTACATTCATAACACCTCTCCATTCCCTCATTAGAGACAACAGCCCTAATTCATATCACTATTACAGCCCTATGACGAGTTATATTAATGGGCTTCACTTTGGAATTCTGCACAGCACTCAGGCAGCGTCAGGAGCAGCATCACACATTGTGTCTGCTCTCATTCTCTGCTGCTGGTCACAACACTTGTTGAGTTTTGCAGAGAATGTTCTGCACTACACTGGACCAGAAAGGGGGCTGATCAATGTATCAATATTATATTGATATTCTGATATGAGACTAGATATCGTAATAACATGATATGGCATAAGCGTTGTCTTTTCCTCACATAAGCCTTATTGTATATCACTTTCAAAAATAGCTAAAATAACCAAGCAAGCGTGTTGATTGGCAAGCTTGTAGATTTCTTTATTTTAAAGATATTGTCACAATACAATGTTATCGTCACAATATCGACATCTAGGTATTTGGTAAAAAATATATATTTGATTTTGTCCACATCGCCCAGCCCTAAACAGAAAACAGAGTACTCTACTGAAGATGAAATACTGTGTTCACTTCTTGGGTTGCTGCTCAGGGACTAACGTACGCCATGAACTGTTGGAATGTAAATTCACATCTATTGATTATTTGCCAAGCTGAGCAAGGGGGTATATGAGAAAAACACAAAACTCACATGTCTTTGATGACAGAGCCCAAGAGGTCTTGAAATGTGCTATTTATTAAAACATTGTTTGTCCCAAATAATGTATGTCATTACTTGTGCTTCATTGGTTTGTTCCAACTCAGCTAACTCTGCAAGGGCTAATTTAAGGAAAGTAAACAAACCAGCTAAGTCAGCAAGAAAGCAGACGGTCCCTATACTATACACATCATATGTAAGACAAATAAACAGGCCCTATAAATGATTTCCTATAAAAGCCAATTTATATACATGTTCCCAAATGACCCTATATCACACATGACCTGTTTCTGTTTCATTATGTAGGCTATTGACTGAAGACTTTAGTGGTGATGGTTCATAGTTGTTGGCGGTGGTGATTGCTTTCCTTTATTTCATACTGAGACTGACACACATCGATATTAACCTTGCACTGTGCACGCTCAGAGCGTCTCTGACTTCAGGCAATAAATACAATGTATATCTCATAATTATTGCACTGCCATCAATGCAGCTATACTGTTTCTACATCTCTACAATCTACATATCGCATGCATTTTGAGAAATACAAAAATTAAATACGATTTTTGACAAAAATGCCATGCCCAAAATAGGGATACCAGAATTTTGGTGGTTAAACCCCAACAAACATTCAATTTAGAGGCTTATAAAAAATCTATTGGAACGTTTTCATGTCAATTCCTTGATAAGACATAAAAAACATCATAAAACAAAACTTGCTTCTCGATTATTCGATTAACCTACATGAGCAAAATGAAGTCGGTTATTGGTTCCAGCTCTACTTTCCACACACACGCAATGTTGTCCATATCTCGGTTTGAGGCATTCACTTTAGCATGGCCAAAGCTCAAACGTGTAATCCCAAACCATTAGACAGATGCCAGGTCATTTGTAGACCTGGCATCCTATAGGTGTGTATAGTTTCAATGTACAGATTATAGATATTTTGATATTATACTGTTTATACTGATGATAGGTTCTTGGTTTACCTATGATCCTAGATTACTATTTCCATGCATTTGATGTACCTCGTGTTTTCCTTGCTTACTGTAAATCGCTCTGGATTAATTAATTAATGCCTAAATTGTAAACTGTAATTAAGCTAATGGTCCCTACTGATTTGTTTACCCTTCCAGATTGAACCCAGATAGTTGCTATTTTCTTGGACACCAAAAATCTCAGCCCTGCTCTCCTCCACCAAGGACCCAAAATCCTCCAGCCGTGATCTTGTGCTGTGACAGGTACTTTGGGCAGTGCTCATCTCCGTGCCTCCGACCTGTCTGCCTGGCTGTAGGGAGAGATGAAGACCCCTCTGTGGTTCTTGGCAGTGTTGCTGGCGTGTCTCTTCTCCCCAGGACGCACAGACTGTCAGGGGGAATGCTTGGCCTGTGGGCTGCTCCTACAGCAACAGCAGCTGCAGCAAGGCTTCAGCACCCTGGTAAGTGTGTGCCAGTGTGTGTATGTGGTATGCATGTGTGGGCATACATGTGTTTGCTGTGGCTGTTGTGGCTGCTTCTGCTTCTGGGTATTGGCACTCTGTGCTGTCAAAATATATTAATTATTAAATATATTATTAAAGATATACATGATTCTAGTTAATTAAGTTATGGGATTAATGCATTAAAGCATTTGCTTGCAGTTAACACAGGATGACCCGCCCAATACATCCCATATCTCCACCCACTCTGCACTCGTCGCTTTGTTATCTGATGTCCGATAGATCCAAACAATTATCCAAACAAGGTGGAAAGATAACCTGTGTGTGGCCCTATCTGAATGGGGGGGGAAACACAACTGCCAGAAAAGGCTGCACAATTAACATAGGCAGCAGCTGAAATCACAACGGTGTGTCAGCGGGAGAGCAAGAGAGACAGAGTGAGACTGAAAGAGAGTCCTTTATCTTTCCGCTCTCACAAAAATATACAGAGAAAAAGGGCATTTTTACGGCAGGTAATGCATGCATGTCAAATGTATTTATCCTGATAAATGTTAAAAAAAAACTATCATTCAACATGAGATATGATAATTGATAGTTAACCTAGGAGATTGCAAGAAAACAAATGTGGATCAAACAGTAGCAGAGCTCTTGAACTACAGATAGTATCACACTTAACGTGTGATACCGTCTTTTATCTACAGTACTTCTAGGAAGCACCTTTTAAGCTAATCCCAGTATAAATTATAAAGTGATTTTGGGAGTATGTGGTTTCTCCCAGTAATCAATCAAGTCAAAAGGATAAGTTCAAATATAACCAAATGGTCCCTTATGACTCAACTTACATTTGTACACTCTCAGAGTTAAATTAACACTAGGATTTTGCTGTGTAAGGATGGGGCCCAGTATATTGCTCCAGAAAACTTCATAGGACATGTGGCTGTTAAAGGATGGTCTCCGTAGCTGCTGAATAACCTTGCATTAGCTTACAAGTCGTTATCTGTCTGTATTTTTCTCTATATATAATCAATGCACCCAATTAACCACAAGTTTGCAGCTCTGAGAGTGTTCCCAGCGTCTAATCTAATCATACTTTTAATACCTTCCTATTCTCCCAGGCCTATGGTTAGTTATTCTCTATCTCCATTTGTGTGTGTGTGTGTGTGTGTGTGTGTGTGTGTGTGTGTGTGTGTGTGTGTGTGTGTGTGTGTGTGTGTGTGTGTGTGTGTGTGTGTGTGTGTGTGCAATCATAGATACTATGTTTGTGAGCATGTGGCAACGTTCTGTAGACATGCAGTATGTGCTACAAGTGTCTTGCATGACTCAAAAGCAGCCCCTTCAACCACAGAATGCATAGCCCCCCAAAAACCTAACCAAAGCTTAGACTTGGCAGAGAAACTTGATTCCAAACAGACTGAACGACACGTCACTGTGCAAAAATAGTCTGTGGGCGTCCGCGGATACATCGATGGGACGGCTAATTTAGCTGATAATGATGCAGAGAAAGGCAGCTGGGACCTTTTGGAAAGTGGTAATAGAACTATATAATTGTCTGCTGCTCAGTATCATCAGCGTAGGCTCACAGCGCTGACTGACACATTGTGTCAGCTTCTCATTATGGTCGTCACTTTCCAACAGAGACGCAGATGGAACTCGGCAAGCAATTCCATTGTTTCACTCTCCACAATGGAGTACTTAATGCCACAGTTATTGTTATGCATGCAACCGTGTGCATATACAGTACTACCATGTGTGCGTACGTGCGTACACACACGCGCACGCGCACACACACACACACACACACACACACACACACACACACACACACACACACACACACACACACACACACACACACACACACACACAGAGACAGACAGACAGACAGACAGACAGACAGACAGACAGACAGACAGACAGACACCTCTCTCCCTTTCTTTCAGCCTCTCTCTTGCCATAAAACACACTCATCTTCCTCTGCTCTTTATCACGCACGCACGCACGCACGTGCACGCGCGCGCACACACACACACACACACACACACACACACACACACACACACACACACACATACACACACACACACACAAACTCACTCACTCCCTCTCTCTCTCTGCCTCTTCATCATAAACTCTTTTCAGATTGGCCCATTGATCTGATGCGGAGAATCCCCTGGCGCATGCATTTCATTACGACGGATAATTAATTTCCGCTGATTGATTCACAGCGGAAATCCCTCTCCTCGCATTCCCTTTGATGTGAGCAGGTTTTTCCGATAACAACACAGTTTATCTCATTTGGTGGAAAATTTGACGAGTAAATGGGATTTGTTTCCTACCTCAATCTGGTATTTGGCTCTTACTTCCGTTCTCTTGCACCTTAATCCAACATCAGAGGCTTTCATTACAGTGCAAATTGGAAAAGTGCCAGTGATATCATCATTAAGCTTAGCCAATTAAAGAAATTAGTGCAGTACCCATCATTCGAGGGGCATTACCCGTGCAGTAACGCTCGGTTACCAGAGTACGTCGAGGCCAGTCTATGACGTCAGTCATCTATGACGTCGGTACTATGACGTCAGTCTCCTCCATATTTGGACACTGCTGATCCGACGGACTTGGCACTGCACTCCCTCTACTCGGGCCTTTGGCGATATCCTTCGACAGGTTTGAAGTTGATCGTTCGGACGGTTCTCGGGATATGACGACACATACATACACACACACACACACACACACACACACACACACACACACACACACACACACACACACACACACACACACACACACACAGAGTTTGTGCATTTATAGATGGATAAATCTATCTCTCCTCTCCTCCCACAGGTGTGTCTGTTGGAGTGTGAGGGTCAGGTCTCCTCTTCCCTCACCTGGGAGCTGTGCAGAAGAGCCGTCAACCTGCCGCAGGACCCCTCTGCTCCTGAGGAAGGCGCTCTCTCTAAGACAACAGTTGAGGGCCTCGAGTTGACCCGGCCAGACCTGGACTCTGACGGTGAACTGCTGCAGTCTGCCGCCACGGAGCACTACCAGGACTGGGATCTGGATCAGGGGCCCCTGAAGCAATACAGTGCCGAGTACGACTCCTTACTCCTGGGGCCGGCTGAAGACAGCGAGGGCCTGGAGGAGGGAGACAGGGAGGAGAGGGATGCCCCAAGAGACAGCCAATCAGACGGGATCGCTGAGGACGCCCAAGCCATCAGCTTATCCAAACGCTTTGGTGGTTTCCTCAGGGGTCGCCACGGATACAGGAAGTTGATCGGCCCTGCGGTGAGGCCCCTGCAGAAGCGCTACGGAGGGTTTATAGGCGTCCGCAAATCTGCCCGCAAATGGAACAGCCAGAAACGGGTGAACCAGCTGCTCAGGCAGTACCTGGGACGGAGGAGCAACCGCAGTGGAAGGTTCAACCCCATCCCTGTGACAGGGCTTCGAAGGCAAAACCAACTGTAACGGTGTATTCCCCTGTTGAAACCGGTTCTGCTTTTAACAGAATGCTGGTCCAGTTACCTCAGCTCATTGTTTTCAGCAACTCACTCAAGAATCTTGAACTGTGAAATTTGTTGTCATCGTACGAGAATGCCACATGAAGAATAACTGTATGTCATCTTTGCTGCACCTCTTGTCTGTGTATAGAAGTTAAACAAGGAATGTTCTTTCGACATTGATGTCCTTCCTTATGAGCATATTCACATGCCCATTCTGTGAAATAAAAGAATCAGAGAAGTCCAATTGAATGTTTTTGTGTCAGTATCGTAAAGGGGCCAAATGAGATTGAGACAAAATACAAATCGATCTTCAAACAGATTGATTGGACTGAGGTGAATTTTAAGGTCAGCCCAAGATCATGACGAATGCACTTTCAGAGTGTGAGTGGAACTTGTGTTATTTTTGTTTGCAGTTGTTTGCACTGTGTAGTTCATGCTTGAGAGAGGCTGCTAGCTCTGTCTAGTACTACTGTAGCTCTCATGACAATGGACTTCCAACTCGTATCTGAGCCCACCACTGAACCAGCAATATGTAGCTTTGGGATGACTATACAGTGAAGAAATCATTTAATTAATTTAATTTCCAACTTTACCACAAATCCAGGAAAGAAAACTGGAGGCAATGGGCCAATTCTGAGATTGGAATCTATAAATGTAAATTTATGGTTTTAAACAAAAGTCTCCAGGAATCCCATTTTCGGGTTGAGGGAACTAAATTAAATATAATGCATAAATGACTGATTAACTTGTGTTTTCAAAGGTGCTCGCCAACCCTGCATTCCCCAAAACCACATATTGCAATTGTGGCAAAATATATATTTTTTCTCTGGGTTCACTGTGATAGTTGAGAGATAATGTTATATTTTTTAAATCACATTTAATCTCTTAAATGTCTGTGATGAAGGGTATCTGTCTATACATTAAAGAACAGGCTTTACCCAACACAATCCTAACACACTGGCTCCCTATATTTTTAATCCCTATATCCAAATGGATCAGATTTGTATTTGGAGTAGCATTGAGAAACAGCATTGGGATCACTTTGATATCCGAGCTGTGATCATAGAATTATCTCAGCAACCATTATGTCAATAACAGGTTTGATTAATCAAACAACGTCTTTAACACCCAAAATTGGCCTAAATAAGTGACAGCTAAATTTGAGCCTTGGACTGCTCTGGCAGAATCGAGGTCCTCTGCTAAATCTCAATGTATCACTACTGCCCTCTAGTGTTTCAAGGGAAACAAACATGCTGAGCTTCATGGAAAGGTGGCCTCAGACAGACACTGATTTTCGAAATACTGTAGCTCCCTTTCCATGCTACCAAAGTGGAATACCGCAGTCTGTGTAGGGCACTGGTCATGTCAAGGACCCCCAAATTGATAGATATTAGCGGACCCCCCATTTTAAAAGATAAGCCAGGGACCCCCATAAGAGATTTTTAGGTGTGGGCCACACCGTGTGGCAATATAGCAGTGATTCTCAACCTTTTTAATTTCAAGGAACCCCCACAATTAGATTGTAAGATGACAGAGGATGACTGACTGACTGACAGCAATTCAAAAGAACATGCATTTGATTGTTGGTTGAATGTTAGCTTGAATTGTGCATGTAAATGTCGGTCCTTGGCAATATAAGCACAGATTGCTCATGCTTCGGTTCATACATTTTTTTAAATAAACCTTTGTTAAATTGAATTTTTGTTTTTTCAACAGAGCGTCACGGTCACATATATTGCTTTGCAGCTTAAAGTGTTTAACATGTGTGGGTGATTGTAGAGAGTGTGTATTTGTGTGCGTGTGTCTGTGCCTAATTGCATGTGCATGTGTGTAAGCTTGTGTGTTTCTCTCTCAATGCCAACACAAAACAATGGGATTTGTGAATATTGTGTACATTTTGAACCACATTTATAACCTATATATCATTGTTCTAAGTCTTCTTCATAAAATGTCTGTATAGAGAAAACTATAATAAACTAGTTTGCTATTTCTCTTGTGGCGTGTCATGCAGAAATGAAAAACAATCACACCACAATCTGAAATTCTCAGGACATTTCTTACATTTGTGTTAGACAATATATTTATTGTTTTGTTTTTGTATTGCTATTACAAATTCAGTCGTCTAATGCTTGTCCCGTTGGCATGATCCAATAGCTTATTGTTTTATATTACACATACACAGTAAAATCCTAAGTGTTAATTCAACTGTTCAGGATTTCACAGTGAAGGACCACTAACACTGGCTGTTTGGAACATCTGGGTAGGAAGAGATCCCATTTTTATGGAAGGAGTTTGATTTGTGTCAAACCAAGTGTAGCTTATTCCATCAAAGTGCCAAAAAAAATCTAAAACAAAAAACACAACAATTCGTAAATCCGGCCCAACACATTGGTTGAAAGAACAAGACAATTTAAAAAAAAAAGTTATAAAATACTTAACATACAATATAGAAGTAGAATATAAGAAACACTGTAGTGAACACTGGAAGAGATTGAAGTGTTTAAGGAAACAAGAGTAAAAAGAATCACGTAGCATTCTAATACAATGGATTGATAGGGCAATATATCCTTTGGATAGAACAGGAGTGTACTGTGGGCCTAGCACGTCAACATGGTATACAGTACAGTACGTGAGAGGAGCAACTAGCACCATCGCAGACTTGGGTTCTCAGGTATCAAAATACTGAGATGTACTGTAGGGGGAGATCAAACGCAACAACATAACTTCCATTCCTTTAGGAAAAAAATAAAACAAAGTTGAAAGGAAAAAGTTAAGAATGGTTGTTTTTCTGTCGGCTCTCAGGCCAAGGTTTACGCCTTTTTCTTCTTTTTTAATAAAAGTCTTTCTTGCATCATTCATCTGTCCACTGCCCACTCCAGCCCCCTGAGCCCATACCTCCATCAGGCCGTCGTCTAGTCAGGGAATCGCTGGCAGGCTTTCTTCCAGCGGCACGCTGTGCACCACTGGTCTTTACGCTCCACGCCGTAAACTTTACGGCATTTCTTGGCCTCCCCTCGCCCCTTTCTGCAGATGTAAACACACAACGCTCCACAGTGAGTTTTTACAATCTGAGACAGGGGAGTTACCAATATACAGTATACAGGTGTATATACTAGGAGGAACTCTCTCTTTCCCTCTCTGTCATGTATATGTAGTATGTACTGTAAAATATATTCAGAACTGCAGAATAATACGTTGAATTAATATAGCAATGAAATAAAAGAGGGAGCGAGAGAAAAACAGACAGACAGACAAACATACAGACAACCAGACAAACAAGACAAAGCCTGATTTCTACTTTGTCGTATGGTGGTGTTGTTTTGCGCCGAAAATACCCATGCTATAAGCTCACAACGTTGTCTTTTTTCGGCTTGCGACAGATAGAGAATAACTAACCATAGGCCAAGGAGAATAGTAAGGTATTAAATGCACGATTAGAGCAGAAGCTGGGAACACTCTTGGAGCTGGAGACTTAATTAAATGAGTGCATTGATTATATATAGAGAGAATTACAGAGAGATAAAGACTGGTAAGGTAAGGCAGAGTGATTCAGCAGTTAGAGACCATCCTTTAATTGAAAGGTTTGATCCAACAGCCTGTCCTATGAAGTGTTCTTAGGCAATATACTGGGCCTCGTCCCTACTCTCAAACACTGTAAAGGCTCAGTTATTATTTACACAACCCGTTTTCACACTCACTGATCTGCTATTTTGGTCTCGGATTCGAATCCCAGGTAGGACATGAATAGGAATAATAGGACGGATTGCAGCTTTAAGGACAGAGAGAGAGTTTTTTCTCCTTTGTTAAATGTGGGCTGCAAAGCTTCACTTTTTCTCCACTTTGCAAGTTTTTAAGCCCTCCAAGACCGTTACAATAATTATGGGATATACGCATATACATTTCTTCATGTACTTAAAGTGAGATTTTGAGACCTATTTCACCATATAATGAAAGTGAATGGAATCACGTCTTCCGGTTCGATCACAGAGCACAGAAGTAACAAATAAAGATGCGAGACAATATTGTTTCAAAGTCATTCTGGATAAGAGTAGCAGCTAAATGACTAAAATCAAACTGCAAACGAAGACAGAGATTAAACTGCTGCTCAAAGCCCACAGTGTCTTACCTGAAGGAGCAGAGACTGCGTGAGGGAGATGCACTCATGGTCTGCAGTCTGTTGGCGGCGCTGTTCTGTTGGAGCCACTGCTCTCCGACACTCACGGACCGGAAGCGAGGTTTCACCACCTTATAATTCATAAAAGTATTCATTGAAATTTGCTTTCTTGAACGGTCAGCCGGTACGTAAACATCCATAGATACAGAGTTTAGACACAGGAGTTTCAGATATGACATCAACTCCGTCACATATGCCATCTTATGGAGTCTAAAGAAAAAAGCTGTGAGGTTGGCCCAGTACATGGTTTAATAGTCAACGCTTTGATCTTTTAAAATATATTTTCCCAGCATAATTGAAGAACATATGAAAAGATTAAAAATAAATAAAGGTAGTGACAAAAAAGACCTACTGGACTGTTGTCGTGGGCCGAGACGGACACAAAGGGAACCCAACCCTGGGAGGCGGGGCTACGAGACGGCGGAGACGCCGTGGCGAGCTGCAGAGGACTGCAGGCCTGGAAGGAGCAGGTTAGAGAGAGGAGAGGAATCAATCTGAAAGCACAAACATGCACAAATCCAATATAATATGATTTCAGCGAGAGCTGGATCACTACTTAAATTAAGGATTAAATCAAGCCTATTCCTCAGTGTGCATCATGCATTATTATAAGGAAGGCTTGACGTACGAATTCAAATCAAAAGACCTGACTGCGAGTGCTCTCCTTTTCAATTGAATGTAGGAGATATTAGAAGACATGTGATTCACACAACCTTCAAATAGCCAGATAATATCTTTATAAAACTAACTGAGCACTAAATGAGCACTTACTGTACATAATGTTGTTAGTTAACAGTGTAATTGGCACAACATCGTTTCATTGCCTCATGGCCCAAGATGGGACATGACAGAGGCATATTTATTTATTATCGTGGAATCTACTCCATGTACTGTACACATAAAAATCATCTGCCACTTATTTCCTTTCAGTCTGCCCCTTACATCAGGACCAAACAATTTCCCACAAAATTGCTACAAACAACTTGATCTAAAAATGTGGCGTGTTCGATTTCCTTGAATTCCCCTCAAGATGCCTGGAATCAAAGTACTCATTAATCCATTCTCATTTGAAACAAAGATGTTCTCTTTCTGCCGAGCCAAAGTCGTGCACAACAAAGCACATGCTGCTTAACAATTCACCCGTATATTTCAACCACAGCAAAAGGAATGCAAATGGGAACTGAAAAGCATGAAATTCGATCAAATTATTAACAGTCGCATACCAAAATGCCACAAGTACGCACATGCACACACATTGCTAAATTAACAGCATCAACCTTAGACCACCCACTGTCTTGGCGTGTGCACGCGAACACGCACGCACATCGACTTCTGATTATATAACTATAAGCAAATAAAGAGATTATGGGTATTCACACTGGGTTATAAAAGATATATAAAAATATATTCATGATGACTTTCTTTGTAGCCAAAGCAAAATCGTGACAGAAAAATCAGAGCGGATTATAAACAGAGCAGAGCAGAGTTTTATGGGGAAAGGCCAGTGCCAGGCAGTGTTACAAATTCAAAAGGGTGGTATGAGTTTTTAACGTTTGAAGTTGTTTTTAATTAATCAAATTGAGGGCTATATTACAGTGAGTAGACGCCAAAGAGAGAGGATTTGGGGTAGAAGCAGAAGGTACTTCAAGCAAGCAGCCTAATGCATGCAGTCCCAGAGGCAGGAGGAGTATTAAACCGCCTCACCACCGTTGGGCAAAGTCATCTAGTGTTCTCTGAGTCTTTACAGGCTGGAGACAATCACTGTCACCCTTTGGGCCTGGAGGGAACATAGCAAGCTAACAGCTTTCTCTCTCACTGTCACAAAGCATCTATTTGAAAGGCTCTGGTGTACAGGGTAAACTAGGGTCACTGCAGAAATGTGCTGCTTTGTGATGTATAGTGACACCGTCATCTAGTCTGTGTGACGAGAAGGTACATTTTGTGTTTTTAGTTTGGAACACGTTTGGTGGAAGAGAGAGCATACTGTAACTGAAAGGTCACATGTTTGCACCCTGCGACAACAAGCATACGTCCTCGACAGCCATGTGTCCTGCTGATGTGCCCTTGAGCATGCCACTGTCTTTGAAACCTGTGATTCTGAACTTCTGTCCTTGGCACCCCTGATAGTGCTGGTTTTCCATCCCACCAGGTCTAACTGGTCTCTGATTAAATAGCTACAACTACAAGGACACCAGGTCAACGCAATCAACCAATGGTAAGACGGAAAAAACAGCAGCACAAGGAATCCCTGGTGCTCCAGCCAGGAACCACCGCTCTAAACCAGGGGTTCCCAAACGTTTTAGCTTGAGACCCAAAAGAGAAATCAGATGTTTTCCCGGGACCCAAACTAGTGAAAATAGCAGATCTACAAGCTTCTTAAACATTTGTTTTCTAATTTAGGGAATTTCTATGATTATCTTTATTTTATGAATTCAATTATTTTTGAAAATATTTGAATTTGTTTTTCAACTCATGAAAATGTGTGAATTTGTGTGGAAATCTTTAGAAAATCGTTTAAAATAATAATTAATGACAAAATGTAGGAGACATTCACACGACCCACGGAAATGGATCCAAGCACAGGGAAGCTGTCAGAACCTTCGCTAAAACATCCGGGACAACGCTCCACACGTCCCAGACTCCCTTCTGGCACCCAAACTATGGAATGAACTCTCCCATTAAAATCCAAACTGCAGACTCACTCCCGATCTTCTGCCGTAAGCTGAAGACCCACCTCTTCAGACTCCATCTCAGCCCGTAGCACTTGCCCTAGCCTTGACGACCTTGCAGGATTATGCAAAGGCTCAAATGTAACTTAGATAGCATGTTATGCAGACAGTGTGTATAGTTTCAATGTAGGCTGACCATAGGTTCTTGGTTTACCTATGTATTAGTTATTATTAGATTATTGGTTTACTTATCTATTATTTTATTATTAGATTACTATTTGTATGCATTTGATGTATTATGTGTATTATGATGTGTATTATGATGTTTTATCTTGTGTCCTTGCTTACTGTAAGTCACTCTGGATTAAGAGCGTCTGCTAAATGCCTAAACTGTAAACTGTTTGGGAAACAGTGCTCTAAACCACTGACCTTCTCCCGGTGCTACAAGGGTTTCAGAGCCAATGAATGACTGCACTGTGTACTGGTATATTAATATAACACACACAAAAAAAGAAAACTATTTCTCCAAGCTGGTCCAAAACTAAGATTCTCTCTGTCTCTGTCAAGCACAAAACACACATTAAAGCACTTGCTAAAGCACACAGAAGCAGGAGCAGAAGGGGTGTGTGTGTGTGTGTGTGTGTGTGTGTGTGTGTGTGTGTGTGTGTGTGTGTGTGTGCGCGCGGCGCGCGCGAGTGCGTGCATGCGTGTGTGCGTGCGTGCATGCCTGTGTGTCTCTCTCTCTCATTATTCAGTCCTGCCTAATAAGCAACAATGTCTTAAAATAAACTACGCTACATAACACTACTTTAATGTTTAAGATTGATTGAATATGTATGTGAATGTAGCTGCCGCCACCCTGAATGACCAAAGAAACATTTGATAAAAATGTGAATCTCACCTGGTAGAGGTGTTCTGAGTGGATTTGCCAGAAGCTGCTGGGTGCTGACTGGCTGAGAGTGCTGGGCCTTCCCGGACCTGGACCGGAGCTGGAGTTGGACCTGGGCCTGGGAGCCGGGAGGACCTGGATCTCAGAGCTAGAGGGAGAACTGCAGGACGCCCAGCCAATATGGGTGGAGGTGGGGGCCTGGATTGCGGCCTGGAGGGGGGGAGGTGTGTCCACAGCCTCGCACGGGATCTTGGTGTAATAGAAGTCCTCCTCCCTTTGGGACTGGTCTGACACACTGCTGCTGTGTGTGTGCGTTTGTGTGTAATATATGGAGTAGTGTGTAGCAGCAGGTGTGTGTGTATGTATGTGCAGTAATGTTTACGTATGCATGTGTTTGTGAGTAGCAGGTGTGCATGTGTGTGTGCCAAAAGTGTGTGTTTAGTTATGTGTTACACACAAAGTGTATGTACATGGTGTGTGTTAGATAAGGAGAGAGTCAGAAAGACAAACAACAGATATGAAGAGAAAGTTGTTTTTGTTTGCAACCAGGCATGTAACGGCATACCATGTTATGGTATTACCACGATGTCGGTATAAACAGACACGGTATTGATACCGTGAGATTTCCGAGCTCACTGTATTTATTTATTCATTATTTTATATGAAAGACTTGCTATCTTGCCCACACACGTATGGGAAAGCGCATAGTGGTTTCTCAGACCACCCGCTATGCCAAATCCGTTTGGTAGAGTGCGCCTGCAATGGCAACGGATTCTCACTCCCAAGGAAATGTCGGAGTTTTCACAGGTCTCCCTAACTCCTAATTCTCAATGAATCTCTGTGATTCAAATGTTCCTATAATCAGCAGAAGTGAGTGTCAAATCCTTGAGTCAATTGTGTTTATATGAGATGTTAGTCTATTCAAACACAATGATTTGTGTTGCGTGATGCCATTCGCTCTGAACCACACACTTAAGCCATTCCCTTCCGAACCACACACATTAATCCATTGCGCAGGAAATAAAGAACAGATTACAATAATTTAATATTCTCTATAATCAGTAACATGCTGGTGATACTTGTGTCTATCAAATATAGTTTTGTTGAAAGGCAATCAAAGGTTAGAGCTTATGATGCAAGCGTCGGGTAGTGTCTGTCTGTCCGACATTACAAGCGGCGCCTCAGTGCGGCTACAGAGTCAGCACACCGCCACTTCTGAAGTGATTGTGAATGTGATTGTCATTACAATTTTACTTTAATCCACAAGTGTGACTGTTAATTCCTTGTGTCAATAAATTGTGTTTTATCATCAGTTTCCAGTTAAGCTTATCAAAGACAAATAAAATGTTAATCTGCGTTTGCTATAACCACACCAGATTAATTAATCCAGAACACAAGCGATTGCTGTAATTTAAAGTTTGCTATAACCTAACCAGCAATGTGTAAGTTTATAAATATTATTTTATTCCAAGGCAATCAATGTCAGACAACTCAGACTGCCTCTTCTATGGGCAGAGAGGGAGAGAGTGTAAGATTGCACTGGGCATAATTGGCATAGTGCAGTCGGCATTTCATAGGCTAATAACATATATTTTCTTAAAAGAATGATACTTGTCTGTGTTTGTTTGTTTGCTGATGAGCCCTAGTAACAAAAATAAAAATAAATGTAAAATAAATAATCAAAATATATATTTAATACCGTGAAATACCGTATACTGCGGTATTTCGTTTGATACCGTACCGTACTGTAAACTTTCATACCGTTACATGCCTAAATTTGCAACAGTAAAAGCCAACACAAACCGTACAGTACGAATGTATGCACCTTATCACACAGTAATGGTAAATGACTGGCACGCTGCCGACTGACCCTAGATGCAGCAAACGGATGTGTCTCTTCATTCCAACTGAAGCTGCGAGCACCTTGCCACAGCCCGGCCACAGACACTTGTACATTCCTCTGATAGAGCTCTGCAACACACAATAGACAGCGTGTATGCAAATGAGGGGAAGAGGGAGGAAGGAGAACACAGACATAAACACAAGGACAGGTTCCCTGCTGAACAGGCTCCCCTTTCAACAAGCCAGAGGCACCATGGAGGAATCGAACGCCCATCTCCACGGTGGTGGGCGGGTACTACAGGTGTCATATTCATATTAGGTGACAGTTCCCAGGGCCATTCCAGGTTAAGTCAGTAAATTCTGTTTACCTTTGCCTTTCTGGTGTTAAACTCCTCCCCCTGTTCCAGCTCCAGCTGCAGTCCTTCGTCGGGGCTGCTGTCCATCTCGGTGACGGACGGCGAGGGGGCGGGGCTTACGTTGCCATGGTCCCAGCTCCAGTAGCCGCTGCTGCCGCTGTCTGAAAGCTCTTCACCACCACACTCCATGTCAGCTGAGGAAGATGAGACCGCTGGAAGACAAGAACAATGATCACATGATAGGAATCAGACTAGACCACCAGATCAGCGTCTCCTTAAAAAACACGTAAGCACGTACTTAAGCACGTACTTAATTGTGCGACAGTCACACATTTTATGGCCAAAATAGGGATGCCAGGTTCAATAATCTCTTGTTATATCAACAGTCCTGGGATGTGAAAAGACAAGCTATTTGATTGATTTCCTGATGGCAAGTGTGTTTGTTTTGTTTTTATTGCAAAGAGAAAGACAGTGGCCGGGTTTCCCAAAGAGATGCTGCGTAGGGAGTTCCGTGCGGTCCGTTACGATGGCTGGCTTACGTTACGGGTGTTTCCCAAAGGCGCATGTAAGCGGCTCTCTCCACACCAGCTACGCAGTACCTTAGCAAGCACGTAAGGTCGGAGCTGTCCTATCAATGGATGCCAGACTAACCGATTGTTCCACGGAGTTTGGCTGTAACTCGCCAATTGAAATAAACTATTTAATATATAGGCCTATTTATTTATTATCCCACAATCGAATGTTATTGTCTCCGCCAGGCCGTAAGGCATGGCGAGAGAGTATGTTTTACCCTCCGTCCGTGTGTCCGTCCATCCGTGTGTCCGTGTGTCCGTGTGTTACCACCAAATCTCCGGCACCGTTGGCCCGGTCGCTGCGAAACTGTGCACACACACTCCCTGGATGCCAATTCAGAACCTCTGCCTCAAATTTTTCACATGGGCCTGTTATAGCGCCACCAGGAGGCCGATTTGTGCAAAACCCATTTTTTCACATTATTCCTACAGTTTTTAACCAAACGTCATGCAAATCGGTACACAGTATCTCTATAGTCATGTGATCAACCCTGATCTGTCCGATTTCCCATATTCCATCCTTATTGGTTAAGGTTGCCATCCAAAGTTTGCAGGATTGGTCCGTTTTGAACAAACTGCCTCAAACCATGAACGCAGCGTGCGATTTCCATGAAATTTCACACGCACATTCCCACTAGGCCGAGGAAGAAATGCCACCCTTTTCACATTGGCCTGTTATAGCGCCACCAGCAGGTCTAATTTAGCAAAACACATTTTTGGAACAAAATGCTTCAAATCATGAATGCAGTGTCCGATTGCCGTGAACGATCTAAGAATAAATGGCACCCTTTTCACATTGGCCTATTATAGCGCCACCAGGAGGCCACAATAACGTATCTGACCTGGCGGAGACCTGTGCTCCGAGGAGCACTTTATCTAGTTCTATTTAATTTACTTGCATAAATCTTTTGAAAATAGCAGATCTACAAGCACGAACTTCATTCTCCATAATGAGTACTTTTACTTTTGGAAGTTTAAGTATATTTAATTTACTTGCATAACGGGTACACTTTAGTGTTTTCATATTTACCTTGCAAATGTCAATTCACCTCTGTAATTTAATTCATGAATCTATTATCCAAACATTGTTTTTGGACTACTTCATGACATCTAACAGTAGGCTATGTCACCTACGGTATATGTGTGTAAACATAACACAACAGCTGACTGTGTGTGGGGAGTGGGGACTTTCATCATAACGTTTAACTATAAAACTTCAAAATTAAACAAACATGTTTAGCTCAGCATCATCCATCTAACTTTAGTTAACTTGGCATATGCTTAATTATTAATAAGATGATCGGATCATCCGTGAGAGTACAATTAGTAAACGTCGGGTTCATGCATATAGTGTGTGTGTGTGGTCTTTTTATCGATCTATTTCACTGTATATATTCGCTACAAGCCCCAGGCACTCATAACAAACTGCCTTAGGACAGCACTACGTAGGCTACGAAGCCTTTTCGGGAAACAGGTTTGCTTCTAAATTACTTGTCCAGGAGGTCTTACGTGCTGTTTCCCGAAGCCAGTAACATAGACACGTAACGCCATGCTCTTGAGAACCTGCAACAGTGGTGTTTCCCAAAGCCAGCACATAACGCACAACCAGCTGCTACTAATGAAGGTAGTGCGTAGCTCAGAATACTTTTGGGAAACGGGTTTGCAGCTGCGTAGGAGGCTCTTACGCAGCTGCGTAAGCTACGCACAATCTGAAATCGCTTTGGGAAACCCGGACAGTACCCTTTCAGCTTTTGTTCTTCTGTGGTTCACTTATCACTAACAAACATCTTATGGTTAATAAATAAAAAGATGCTAAATAAATAAAATACAATGAAAAATAAACCAGAACATTCTACACAAAATAATGTGTGCATTAAAGTAGTGCAGAATGTGGATTCTCATCAAAGTAATATTTTGATTTTTGGAGCGTCTCACTGAATTAATAAGACTGCTGGGTGTCTGTTATTGAGGCGTGACATACCTGGACCATGATGGGTCTGCGGAGGGCTCTGGACCACAGGACTACAAGACAGGCTGGTCAGAACCATAGCTGCCATGATCTCATCCATCTCTACCGACTCTGGGCTGCGGAAACTGAGAGCACAACACAATGAACAGATATGAGCAGGTTCTACTAAAAGCAGATGTTTACTAGTGCCGAGGGGGAATTCTTAAAGTTCATAATGCTGACATCGTTAACAGGGTTTGCCTTTATGTGCCTAAAGATCACTATTTCAATTTGGCCAAATGAGACATAAACTGTCACTCCATTAGTCGACATGGCCACAAGCAGTAATTTTGTCAATAAATGCGGGGAAGATGCCATGCGGATTTTTCCTGTATTTCCTGATTTGTGTGGCTTTGTTCACAAACAGCACACGTAACTTACTAATGATAGCTAAAGATTGAACGGGGAGGCCAAGCCATTATTGGACTCTATTGTTAAACTAACATTGACAGTATTACACAATAGTCTGAATCCTGTTTTGCAAGATTAGGCTTCACAAAAATGTTTTTATGTGACATATTACAGCATATCCCTGTGCAAGAAATAATAACATGTACTGTTATCAGGTCAGACTTTAAGCATTGAAAACATTGGCTGAAGGGATATAATTAAATTAACACTGAGAATCGAGTGTGTAACTGTGTATGCTCTCTCAATTTTCCTTATTCGCCCCATTTGTCAGATGGTGATGTTTCACTCCCTTTCCCCAACCAACATTAAGCCAAGGTTTTGGCCTACTGTACATTTCAAGTCATATCTCTCACCTATATGGTATGTCCATATTGGCTGGCAGGTTGCAGACAGGCATTGTAGGGGCTACGCTTTGCAGGGGACCAGCTACTTTGCCCCAGCTTCCCTCAGCCTTCCCCCGGGCGGTCTGGCTTGGTGCCTGGGTCACATGTCCCACACTCTGCATCCCTGATGACACGATTCCCTGGCCACAGCACTTCAGTGGGAGACACCAGAAATACAACGGTCACGAATGCACATAGTAAAATCATGATCATTTTACACTTAGAGCACACACTTACAGTACACAAGGGGATAAATTAACACTCAGAATGTTGAACAAGTTTTCTTTTGCCACAAAGCCAAGTGTCCACCCCTCTCGTTAGGGCTGTCACGATTACACATTTAAGTTGACGATGAATTGTCACTCAAATAATTGCGATTAACGATTTAATTGTGTGTTTGGAACATATGAAGCCTTTTAGGCTTCGTGATCAAAAATTGCACAGGGCAGATATGACAAATAACTGAAATATACAATGAAATTAACATATTATTTGTATTCATGTAAAAATTGATCTACAAGCTTACAACGTGTCACTTTGTGACGCGTAGTAAGCTTGTAGATCTGCTATTTCTGCTATTTTTTATATTTTAAAATGTGTGAAAATCTTTCAACAGGGAAACGATTATGACGATTATGCAAAGATAATTGCGATTAACTCAAATAAACGATTATTATGTAATAATTGTGACAGGCCTACCTCTAGTAGCAATCTTCTTTATACCACAATTCTAACAGTCTCTAAAGTTATACTGCTTTCCCACTGCAGTTCTCACCATTAATGGTCACTGTGTTTTCACTTTTGCCGAGAAGATAAGTATCTAACTTCCCGCTAAACAGGTCTCTCTTGTTCTGAATCATGTTTCAATAAATGTTTCCAACTATTTGGAGTGAGGTAACTGGTCGTGCCGGGGACAGTGGAGCACTCGTTTTGTTCCACTCAAGGTTTTCAAAACAGGTGATAAGCTATTCCTTTCACGGCTTGCCAACCTGGACGGCACACTCTTTGACTGCTCGGCGCGGACACTTGCTCGTCTAGCGTGGCTTGGACATGCCTAAAGGCCTTGATATTGGTGCGCCTGCCTTGAATTCAAATGATGTGTAAAAGGCAATTCATGATGTAATTGTAAACCCATTCTATATTCAGTTGTGAGTGAGAAAAACATTTAAAGCTCGCTCCCCCTCCCTACGGCCCATCCATCCAATCTAGCACTAACTGCAGGCAGACAGCAGGTGGTGGTGGCTGGGGTCAGAAAAGAAGGGATGCATGCAACTCATCTTTATCACCATTCTATCTAGAGGTATAAATTTCTCTCTCTCTCTCCATGGCATACTTACCAGAGTCTCCCGTCCTCCAGACCTTGTGCTATGGTGTGTTCCTGCCAGAGGACAGGTCTTGGCCACCCCAGACGCTCCAGGTCCCATAGCTGCCATGGTGCTACTGCACTCTGTACTGGGACTCACAACACTGCCGTGCCTCCTTAAAATGACAACAATATTTATTTTTCAACTTTATAATAACAGGAGAGTGGGCTTTCTGTCATAGATTGCCTTGCTCACTTAAATCTACAATGAAACCGTCTCTTCCTTTAAAAAAATCCACCATTGAGGTACTGAGACAAATGCTGCAGTGGAGCTGCTCAGTGGAACAGATGCTACTAGGACTTGGGTTGTACAAGACTTTTACTACTAAAGAGCATCAGTGCAGGGTGACCAGACGTCCTGGTTTGACCGGGATTATCCTGATTTCAAGCTGTGTGTCCCAAGTCCCGATAAATATCTCTCAAACATAAAATTGTCCCAGTTTTCACAAGAATTAAAATAATAGTTAATAATCGCAATTATTTGAGATTATCGTCATAATCGTTTCCATATTGAAAAATATATATAAAGCAGTAATACCAGATCTACACGCTTACAACATTGTAAGCATGTAGATCAGCTATTTCTGCTATTTCTACATGTATGAAAATAAAATGGTTAAATATGTAAATCATTTCTTTGCATATTTAAGTTTTGTCATATCTGCCCTGTGCCATTTTTTATTACAAAGCATAAAAGGCAAACAGAAATTATTTTTGTATTCATATGTTCCAATGTTCAATGCCAAACACACAATTAAATCGTTAATCACAATTATTTGAGATACAATAAATCGTCAATTTAAATTTGTAATCGTGACATCCCTAGTTTGAGGGGCTTAATATGGTCACCCTGCATCAGTGCTAAGTTGATGTTCTGTAAATAAAAGAAATAGGTTACAAAAAGAAAATACACAATATTTCCTTGAAACACAGCTTAAAGGGGATCAAAAGTATGAATCATCACAAAGTTCTTGCAGATAGACTGCTGTGAACGTATGAAGACATTTACCAACACAGAATCTGATGCAACTATTGCTTGTGCTTGTAGAAAAGTACGGAGCCCCTTTCCGTAGAAAAGTCTTGGATGATAATGTAGAAGAAAACATGGTGGGCGAGTGTCTGTGTTTATGAAATGGGCCGTTTTTGTTCCCCTCTCGAAATGTTTAAAAATTAGGTCAATGCAATGGCACGGGATTGCTGTCTGTTAGTATGAAAACAACAGTGTGTAAACATTTTAAACGGATCAAGCCTGAACATGTATAAAACAATAATTTGTGATGAATATCACAATATAAGAATTTGGACCCATTGTGAAGATTTTTCTAAAATGTTGATAACAGAAGGCCGGTGAAATTGTCGAAGAATCACCATGTATTATGGAGAATGTTTGTATTCGGTGGATATCTGAAGAACTGTGGAGGGCAAATAGATGCTGCAAATGGACGTGGACTCGTGGAGACAAGAAGACGGCTGAGCAAAGATTTCGACTGCATAAACACCAGTGACACGGTTTAGTGTAGTCAGTCAGTAAAACACAAATTTAATTTAGTTTTTACTCGACACAAAGTTGTGTTGTCACTGCCAGAATCTCGCAATAAATATCATTTTAGAAATTGTTTGCTGTGTTCACTGTCAAACATAATTTGTATTATCCTTTAACCCGTCCCCCCACACATACATACCATTGTTGCCAAATATTGCGAGAGAAATAAGCAACGAGGTCTATGAAAACAAGACCAAAAGAAGCAACTGGGCCACACGTCGGATATTTGAAAATAGCCAATCTACAAGCTCTCACGCGTCGCATCTGAGCTTGTAGATCTGCTATTTCTAAAAAAACAAACATGTTAACACTAATCTGGTACAGGGGTCACAAAATACTTATATATGGGGGGTGGACAAATACATTCATTTGGGAGAATGAAAACCACTGTTTTTAAACAACATTTAAGACCATACAACAAGAAGCAACAAGAAGCAACAAGAATACATGCAAGAAGCAAGCCCAAAATAAGAAGTCCAAAAAAACGCAACCACCAATATTTACAAGCAACTTTACAGAAAAAGAAGCCCAAAGTAGCTTATAATAAGCGGACATGGCAACCCTGATATATAGCATAGCAGGTAAACTGACGTGACGTCAGGCACGGTTTACTCCGGCTCTCCACCAATCAGCGCCTACTTCCAGTAGCAAACAAGTGACGTAGTGTGGGCGGGAGCACGCCGCCTATTGGTGGAGCGCTGGTGTCCAACACACACACCCCTTTCAGGCAACGTGTTCGGACACGAGTCTCGCCGGGAGCGATCCGAGGTAGAAAAGCAGTTATGATTATGTGAACCGGCTTGAAAATGCATCTCTTAAGTTAATTATGTGAAATCACACATGCAATAAATAATCATATAGTGGAGAATAAATCATAAACGCATTGTCTCACTTCAGCATCGATGCATTGAAAACATCCACAACCCCCACCCGGCAGCAGAGATTGCGATCAGAGAATGTTATGCCCCCCTCAGTGTTTAAAGGAGAATCACATTTTTACTGCTCCGCAAAACAACAACAACAACGATCCACGGAATTGAAACCCCAGTTTAAAAACTAAATAATCTAGGATTGCATTTATTTACCTGCTGGGTGGACGAAGATCTCTCCTATTGTCCCGATCGGGAGCAGGCGAGGAGCGATCGTGCACTGCCTGGTGTCCCACTACAAGCCGGGTCTGTGTGCCAGTGAAAGGGGGTCGGTCGGTCGGGTGGGTGTGAGCGTACGTGAGGTTGTATGGTGGTCCAATGCCGGGGGAGACAGCTGGGCACCAAGCACACATAGATATCACACTGCAGCGCGCCGCTAATGCCGAGGCGTGCACACTCACTGCACAAAGGATGATCTAGGTGAGGGGTTACCACCACAACATGCCCATAGCTAGGGCTGTCACGATTACGAGATTTAAGTATGTCATTGCATTGGAACATATTATTACTACAATATCATCTATAATCACAAATTGCACAGGGCTGCAGGGCAGATATGACAAATAACTTAAATATACAAAGACATTACTGACACATGTAATCATGTTATACTTGATTTATTGTATAGCAGAAAAGGCTGATCTATAAGCTTACAACACGTCATGTATTGTAATTGTAAGCTTGTAGATCTGCTATTTCTGCAATTTTTTAAGATTCTAGAAAATGTATTATAATTTTTCCACATGGAAACGATTGTGACGATTATGCAAAATAATTGCGATTATCTAAACATAATTGCGATTAGGCGATTATGTAACAATTGTGACAGGCCTACCCATAGCACCATCCCGCGCGCACGCACACAGACAGACACGCACGCACGCACGCACGCGCGGGCGCGCACACACACACACACACACACACACACACACACACACACACACACACACACACACACATACATACATACAGTGCACGCACGCATATGCATGCACATAAATAAGAGGGAGTTCTGATGCGCCATAGAAAAAAAAAAAAAATGATATTTTTTTCCGGCATGGGGGTCAACAATAGCTATTGTTAATTACAATGACCATAGCTCCACTTTAAGTTGCACATATTTTCCATAATACAGCAGAGCAGGTGCAATTTGGAGTTAATAACATTACCAGAATATTACCAGAATATCCAATGAAGTAATAAAAACCAAGGCCAATGAGAGATACACTCCACATCATTAAGAACCTTTGGGTTAGGTAACCCTAACCCACAACATAAATGGCTCAAAACACAGAAATTGCTGACATAACAAACAACCCCAAGTGCAGCTCTAAGGGAAGACCAGATCCATGTGTGTGTGTGTGTGTGTGTGTGTGTGTGTGTGTGTGTGTGTGTGTGTGTGTGTGTGTGTGTGTGTTTTCAGTGTGTGCGCGCGCGTGCGTGCGTGCCTGTGTTTGCATGGGTGATGCTTGTATATCTTTTAGTTTGTGACTGTGTGTGTGTGTGTGTGTGTGTGTGTGTGTGTGTGCGTGCGTGTGTGCGTGCGTGCGTGTGTGTGCTGGCATGTATGTGCTTCATTGGGTGCATTTGAGATTGGATTAGTGTCAGCCGTCTGCCTCCCATCTCCACCAGTGAGCAGGGATTTTAGGGTCTGAGCCTGAGGCTGAGACACAGAAAGAGTGAGAAACCCAATCCTAGTCCCAATCCCAACAATTCAGACAGAATCACATCTTCATTGATCCATTAACTTTATGATGTAACCTCGCCTTACCCTTTGACAACAGCTCCATCCGGCAGAAAAAAAAATCAATTATAATTAATAACAGATTCAAATATTTCATTCTAAATGGTAAACGGTGCATTTAAATAGTGCCTTTTATCCAAAGCGCTTTGTATTACATTCACCCATTCACACAGTGGAGGAAACTGCAAGGCACCACCAACCATCTCATTTGGGGCAGTTAGGGGTTTAGTGTCTTGCTCAAGGACATAGCATATTATTCACATCATATTCATGCACAAACCATTCAGTGACCCCCTGTACCACAGGGTACAGGGAAATGTATCAGCAGAAATGTATCTTCATAGGATAAAGATGGTTAATCAGCTCAACTCAACTATTTTTTATTTATTTGCAGTGACCCCGCCCTAAAGGGGACATGTGGACCCAAACCATGCCAGGAAATTGCCCTCCAGCATAACAGAGCCACCGGACGGCATCGCTGTAGGGGTCAAGCACTCAGGTCTGTACTGTTCTCCTGGTGTATGCAGAATATGGTAAAGGGTGACTCATACATGACTCATATACTGTGTATATACAGTGTGTGTGTGTGTGTGTGTGTGTGTGTGTGTGTGTGTGTGTGTGTGTGTGTGTGTGTGTGTGTGTGTGTGTGTGTGTGTGTGTGTGTGTGTGTGTGTGTGTTCTGGCATTGATCCCAGGGTACGAGGACTATGGCTTCAGCAGGGATAGGTGGTACATTGGGGGGCATGGTTTGGTCTTCCTCCCCTGCAACGGCCTTCATCTTGCTAGTCATCTCCGGCATCGTCTGTATCACACTCCTCGCCTGTGTGTGTGTGTGTGTGTGTGTGTGTGTGTGTGTGTGTGTGTGTGTGTGTGTGTGTGTGTGTGTGTTCGTGAACACACACACGTGAATACACACGTATATATTATGTAAGTCAAAGTCCTTTACCAACTTTTTGTCTTTATTGGTATTTTCCAAATCACATATAGGTCAATAAGACAAAAAAAAGTCCTTTACCAACACATAGGATCTGATGCCACTATTGCTTGTGCTTTTTAGGTTGGTTATCTGTAGAAAACTGGCTTGGTTGATCATTTAGAAGAAAACATGGTGGGCAAGTGTTTATCAAGTGGGTGCTTCCCCTCTCAGAATAACACACGCACACGCGTGCACACACACACACACACACACACACACACACACACACACACACACACAATGTGAAAAGCACACATTGTGGTCTTTCTTTTTGATATGTGTTTGCTCATCAATACCTTCACCACAGAAGCCAAATTCAGCAGCAGTAAAGAGGATCAGTTCCATCAGCATCATTTGGGTGTGTTTTAATTTGACAGTGCATGTGGCAGTCGATGGCAAGACAACTGTTAAGCTTATTTTATTTGAAATGGACATCACAGTAGCATTGGATTTGTACCATAATACATTTAAAGTAGGCGCAAAAACAGAAATGTCTAATTCTAAATTAAATTAATTAACTTACATTTTAAATTAATTGATTGCATAGTCAGTTAGTCAGCTGAATGATCGATCGATCGATTCATTGATTGATGTCAGACACATCCAGAGCCCATTTTTATATGGAGATTCTTTGCTCTGATTAATAGTAGGTTACACTCATAACACCACATGTGGTGGCACTATTCATATTTTATATGGAAGCATTTTCTAGTGCGCAGACTTCACTTCTCTCTTTTGCTAGTTTTCTTTTTCCCTGTCCATTACGTAGGAGTGATTGTTTGTACAGTATATGCATGCTTGTTGTTTACACAATTTTAGTAGAGCGAGAGCTCCTAAAAGGGTTTGTCTTCCTGTATGCCTTTAATCCAGACAGATAGCTCCGACGTCATGAAGATAAGATGATCTCTCCGTTCAGTGCAATGTCAAAAGTAGAAAAGCAGGGGTCTGTAGTGTTGGACATTAGGATAATTCATCCTCTTTCCTCAGCATCTGATGGTCAGTTCAGTATTCCGTAACCTTTATTTAAATTCCCAAAGAGAAAGCTCTTCTTTGTCGGGGTTGCACACCCGTGCAAAAGGCACAAAGGAATGGGACCGTGCAACTGCTGGTCATTTGGAAAATTATGTCTGTTAGGCTCCTGTGCTCCCTTCCTTGTCCATTATGTGTTTGAAGTTTTTTGTTTCTGTAAGGTTCAGGGCGAGATGTCCAGTGTTTAGTTAGTTGAGGTCATAGATCTTTCCAGCGTGCTGGCAGGCATGGCTTTGTGGTCTCTCCACTCTGTGTAGGCCACTGATCCTGTATCTGATAATGACACAATGAGATAATGCGTGAAACACAGATACTTGGTCTTTATTGTTGGAGTTTTCAACACGACTTGATTCTCGGAGGACTTACCTCCTCCCTTATTTGTGGTTGCAGTTCCATTAGCCACCCCAGTCTCTCCCGACACCTGTCACGCAGGAAGAAAGGCAGGTTGATCAGGGTGCAGGGTTTGTTTGTGTGAGTTTATGGTGTTTGTGCATGTGAGAGACTTGCCTGCCATTTAACCACACAACCCCTATCATCCCTTATCTGGGCATGTCATAACAGGTTTGATTAAAATAGGCGATCTACAAGCTCACAACACATTGCAATGCACTGCGTTGTGAGCTTGTAGATCAGCTATTTTTGGCTAAAAGATTTGGTGTAGGTGTCACAAAGTGAGACAAGATTGTTGGACCCAAGCGCAGAAACGACGAGACAGAGGCAGAGCAGTCTAATTTAAAGGATATTTATTAAGATAAAGAACTGGAAACACAAAGACAAACTGGGAAACTAAACTATACTGGGAAACACTAAACTAATGACATGTAGACAGAATTGGAACAGTCACACTCACAGATGACAGTAACTAATAACCTGGTGAAGAGCACTTACAAACACAGTTCTTAAATAAACACAGGACTAACAAGACACAGGTGACTCAAAGACAATCAACACAGGGATCGCTGGGAGACAACAGGACACAGGTGGAGAAAGGAGTAATCACAGGGAGGTGACAGGAAACACTAGGAACAATACTACACAATAAAGGTACACGGAGAACAGGAACAAAACAACATAATAATGTAGTAGACAGATCCTGACAGTAGGTAAAAAAGAGGGGGCCAAGTACAGACCCCTGGGGGACCCTTGTTAACGAGGTATACACAGTTAAAAGGTTAATGCTGTGATTAGTTGTGTTATACAGTTCATCTAAAATATTATTAGTAAATTCCTTTTAACGAGCAATAGCTGAAATAAAGTGAAGTGAAATCTAACTCATTCATCTATTCCCAGCTGTCCTATGGGTTTCTTTCCATTGTGTGCAATACTGTAGACGCAATGAGGGCCCCAACGTAGCATCTATCAGAATCCCTCCCATCCTTCATTAGCACTAAGGAGGCACTTACTGT
This sequence comes from Gymnoscopelus microlampas, assembly GCF_963454915.1. Lineage (NCBI taxonomy): Eukaryota > Metazoa > Chordata > Actinopteri > Myctophiformes > Myctophidae > Gymnoscopelus > Gymnoscopelus microlampas. The sequence goes on from NC_139953.1 coordinate 19,111,735, forward strand.
ATTCCTCCTAATTGTTAATAAGTGACATAAAAATGTACACACTAGATTAAGATACTGAGCATTGTTGCCTGCACTGAAAGATGCAAGA
>NC_139953.1:19114322-19176822 GCF_963454915.1 Gymnoscopelus microlampas
GAATTTCATGGCCTGCCCTGCCCTGTATTGGTGACAACATACTTTCATAAATTTGTATATTGTGTATATGTTACAGATTGTATAGTGTCCTGTTTACTGTGTCACAATATGTACACAACCCAGGTAAATGCAAGCTCCCAATCCATTAAGTTATAGTTTCAGTCAAATGTTTTCAGCTCGCCCTAACCCTCAACCCAACGACAAAGACCAAACCACTTTTAAGCCTAGATAACAGGGCCGTCCACACAAAGCAGTATAATTCAACCATATCCTTCACCACTAGTGTCTGTAACTCTGTATAGTTGTGGTGTGGACTCTACACTATTTATAGTTAGTTATATTGCTTCGTCTGGACAGCTCTTTGAAACCTCAATGTTCCTATAACTATAAGAGTGTAAAACTTGATCCATACAGGTCTGTTTTATCCTAATTGTTCATTTAATTCAGAGTTAAAGGAGCTGTAATATGTGATATTTTTTGGGTTAAAACAAAAAGTTAAAGGAACAGTTTCATCTAATTGTATCCTACAGTGTGTATGATACAGAATAAACATAAAGACCGTTACAGGTCCATGTGGTTCCATTTGTACACTCTCTTATGGTTAAATTAACACTGAGGATTGTGACAATGTAGAAATGAAGGTGCGAAAATAAATAAAAATAATACAGAATTCATCATTTACCTTATGTGCTGCTCAGTGGCCAGTAGACACCTGTCGCCTTTACACCTGTATGTTTCCAACTGGCAGTCATGCACCTGCCTGTACTTTATGAGCCCCATGGCCAGCAGGGGAGGGGAAGGCTGTGCCAATACTGATGAACAAGCCCATTGTCTTTACATCACTTCCGCACCTGACTGTCTTGATGCCAGACATACTTGTGTTTGCAAAGAATGTGGGAATACATGTTTAGGATAAATACAGGTACAGTAACATTTCTCAAGGCAGTGGAGTCTCCAGAGGAAGCAAAAGAAATAAAATGAACATGCCCCTTCATATCGTCACATTTTGTTTGGTATGTAACTGCTTGTTGTTAATGTATGGGTGGTCTTATACTGTACGTTTATTAGACAACCAGAAAACGACTTGAACAACACCTCCCCCCTGTGGCAATTTACGTGACTGCAAGAACTTGTCAATTGCTCAATGATATTTTATACTGTATACATTTCAAGTCATTGCAAGATGATTTTCATGCCGTACTGGAATTAATGGAATAGTGGCTTCCGTGAAAATCAAATAAATTCCGGCATGCTTTGGAAAATGGTCAGCAGTAATGTCAAGTATACTGGGAGTCCTAATCAATGGGCTAAACATGTCAGCCGGTCCACCAGTATAGTGGTCATGTAAATGTAAATTCAAATGATCCAGACAAACACAAGAAACTAAAGAAATAATGCTAATAAATCTTCAAAAGACTGCTAGACACACTTCTCCAAAAGAAACAGGGAATTAAATAGGCTAATACAATACAAAGGCCAACAAAAATAATGTGGATCTGATGAGGAACTTTTCTATCTGACAGGCAGTACAACGGTTAAAATAATGCTGTATAGGCTACAAAAAGTACACATCCATCACTCTCTTTCTTGCCAAGAATGGATTACTTAAAAAACAATGAAATCATGCTCACAAGGGAGGCATTAAAAACAGTTAAAGACTGTTTGTCTGTGGATCAGGTTAGCATTCTATGCAGTGTGTGTGTGTGTGTGTGTGTGTGTGTGTGTGTGTGTGTGTGTGTGTGTGTGTGTGTGTGTGTGTGTGTGTGTGTGTGTGTGTGTGTGTGTGTGTGTGTGTGCGTGCGTGCGTGTGTGTGTTCTCGCTGGCGCACGCATGTACGTGCATGTACTGTAACTGTAACTTTGAGTTATGGGCATGAGAATTGAATAAACTTTTGACCTGACCATGAGAATGGTCCATTCTGAACAAGTTGGATGATAATATAAGGCTTATGAATTGTCAGTTGTCGGCTATTTTCACATAAGGTAATGAGTAACGAGCCCATTAAAAAAATCAATATTTGTAATTGTGTTATTGAATTGGAAAAAGTAATTAGATACACAACTAGTTACCACAAAAAGTAGCAGAGTTACAGTAATGTGTTACTTAGTAACGCTCTAGTCTCAACAATGCTAAAAACATACTATCAACATATATATTAGCTCAGCTTACGACCAGTGAGGCTGCTGGCAAACATCAAGTTCCTTAAACAGCCATAAGGGTTGTATTAAATAAAAATAAGAGCAGAAACGTAATTTGCCAGTGACAATGGGGACACCTTTATGAAATGTTTTTTCAAGTATTTTAATACACATAATATATATATATATTAAAATAAATAAATATTATTAAAGTAAATTAAAAACATCTTATGCCAAAACCTTTCTTCGAAAAATGTGATCTGGTTTTATTGCTCTTTCAATATTAAGGTCATTCTGATTTGTCAGGCATTCTTGTGGAGAGTCAGGATCGAAGGAGACTGAATTTGAACCCAGGACAGTTCTAATTGTCACTATAGGCTGTCTGCTTAAGCACTCCCACACTCAATAGCAATGATTGCTAGAATATTATAGAGCTTTCACTTTTTAACAAAAAAACATAATATTTAATATACTGTAAGCTTCAAATGGCCCAAAAAACTGAGAAATTAGACATACATTTTATCTTCGATAATTAATAATAACACTATTACATTTGTATGTGTATGGGATATTCGAGATTGGATTTCTCTCCCTCGGAAGTTGTGAGGGACCAATCGGGGCCCAGTATGCAAATATGGAGCAGGTTTATCATCAGATGCATTTTTTTATTTGCCCGTCGGAAATGCAGGTTCCACACAGAGATTCCAGACTAATATCTAGATAGTGATATTAGTCTGGCCCATGCCAGGCTACCACTGCTGACCTAGAGGTTAAGGCGCGTACCACAAATAGGCTCTAATGCAGCCTGACAGTGAGTTGCAGGTTCGATTCCCGAGCCCGAACAACCTTTGCTGCGTGTCACTCCTTGTTTCTCTCACCCGGTTTCCTGTCTCTCTCTACTGTGTACTATCACTAAAAGGCAGAAAACCCCCCAAAATATCTTAAAAAAAACCTAAACCGAATTCTTTCCTTCAGCCAGCAACATAACTATTGAAGGATATGTCAACCAGATTCCATTCCCAAAACATACATTTTATTAACATTATTATTTATTAACATCTTGCAAGATCAATATTTTCAACACACAATCTGATTGTTAAACATATACATAAAAAAACGCCTTTTATTCTTGACTATTACAAAATATTTTTCTTCTTTTTGTCACGCTCTCCTTGTCATTTGCCCCTTTGTCTTTCTTGCAGTCGTCTCTGTATGTGTCTCCTCATGAGGAGCGCTGTCAGGGAGCAACAAAGGACCAAGACAGGGAAGGATACACAGGCCCACCACAGCTGTCTCTCCCCAAACACCTCCATGATTGAATCCCTCCGCCTGGTGTGGTCCTGGAGAAGGGCCTCCAGCTGGCTGAGAGTGCACAGGGACAGAAGCAGATGGAAGATCTGGTGACCCTGTCCCACAAAGTCACAGCGACCAGGAAGGAAGCACTCGGGGACGGGGCAGGAGAAAAAGAAAGCAGCCAACAGGAATAAGGCCACCTGGAGGGCATGGAAAGGCATGGCCGGTTCATGTGCCCAGGGTACGGAGGTCAGGCGGTGGACCACAGGGCTGATGTCTAGGACATACGCCATGCAGGTGGGAATCAGCTGGCAGATTTTACGTCTCAGCGGGTATGGCCGCTGGTAACGGGACTTGGCGTAGCAGCAGCCGTAGCAGGACAGCCACGCTAAAAAGGCAGCTCCAGGTAAAAACAGCGCCCCGATGCCATTTTCTCTCCACGCGGGCTCGGAGGAGTAGAAGTAATGGCCCAACGAGCACCCGTACTGGTACACAGCCACTCCCACATAATCCAGGAAGAAGAGTGAGTAGTGTGAGAGTTCAGAATGGGACTGCCACAGGTGGGCGACCACACTGCAGAGCAGGTAGGTGAGGGAGGACAACACGTAGAGGCACAGAGGCAGTGAAGTCACATCCCAGGTGTGCCCCGCAGCACCCATGTAGGCCCACCACCGGAGCAGCAACACGGGGCATGCCAGCAAGTGGGTCCAAACATTCAGGGACTCGTTGTGCCTTTGGAAGAGGCTTAGCAAGTAGCAGCGCCAGTCCTGCCCCACGGGACGATAGCCAGACAGGATAAAGGGCTCCTGAAACAAGCTGGGAACCTGTGAGACTAACACGGTGGGGCTGGGGGAGGACGGGCAGGGAGGGAACAGGTCCAAGAAGCGAGGGAGGCGCTTGAACTGTTTTATGTTCAGGGTCAAGGTGCTGAGACGCTGTAGAGTAACTCCCGACATGGCTGGTTGCGTCACAACAAAGGGTGGTGTTTAACAGGCCGAGGACAGAGGGTGTTGGGACTAATGGACGGAGAGGTGGATGAAGAGAGAGCGGCGATGGTGGTGGCCAGAAACCGCTGTGAGAGGAAAACAAGGACACAAGAGACATACAGTGAATCAAAATGATGATCACATGATGCATCTGAGGAACAGAGGTATTGACAGAGGAGATAAAAGGAGGTCAAGGAAGGGGGTCGGGGAGGGGACGACAGAAACCTAATATCCCCATGAAGATATATGGCCCCATGAAGATATAGGCCCATCCCCTTTGGGTGTATGGTAAATGTTTGGGTCCCACACAGGTGACCTAGGCTTTCTTTCAAGGTGGCTACATTTCACACACCAACATCACAAGAGAGAGGAATGTAGCCTAATACCTGTGCTGCCAGCAATGGAGACACCAAGTCGAATACTTGCAACATAGCCTAGTGTTTACTAATTCTACACTGGAAAAACAGGTATGCAGTATGCCACTGAGAGAGAGAGAGAGAGAGAGAGAGAGAGAGAGAGAGAGAGAGAGAGAGAGAGAGTGTGTGTGAGAGAGAGAGAGCGAGAGAGAGAGAGAGAGAGAGCGAGAGAGAGAGAGAGAGAGAGAGAGAGAGAGAGAGAGAGAGAGAGAGGGGGGGGTGCTATTCCTAGAGAGAGATATCTATAATGTGCTGTTCCTATGGTTATGGAGTCAAGACAAACACTCTCCCCACTGATCATTCTGTTCTCCAGCTAACCCCTCCTGGATGGTGTGTAAAGTAAACACTTTCCTACACATTAGGCTGATATGCTAATATTCCTCATTATCCTTGTTGCTTAATTGAAATAATTTCCAAGAGAGTAATATCCATGACACTTCGACAAACTACAAACTGTAGGCTACTGAACTTAAATGAGCTCTGCTGAGCCAGAGCAGAGATTTTCTCTGTTCAGGATAAGTACTGTACTTACAGTAAGTACAATTTTGAGGTATGTTTTACTTTACTTCCAAGTTTCAGTGCTTTTACTTCTACTCAACTACATCTCAGAGGCAAATATTCTACTTTTACGCCACTACAATTATTTGAAAACTTTAGTTAATAGTTACTTTGTAAATTTTGATTATTATTACAAAACATACATTACCCACTTAAGCCCTATATACATTTCGGCCATTTGAAAATAGCTGATCTACAAGTTCATGATGCGACGCATTGTGAGCTTGTAGATCTGCTATTTTCAAAAGATTTTTATACATTTGAAAACTTGAATAATAATAATGAATACTTTATACTTTTTGTACTTTAAGTATATTTTGATGCCAACACTTTTGTACTTTTACTGAAGTACATTTTGAATTCAGGACTTTTACTTGTAAGTTAACAGTATTTCTACATTGCAGTATTGATACTTTTACTTAAGTAAGAAATGTGAGTACTTTTTCCACCTCTGCCTATAACCATAGTTACACCTTTGTTTAATTGGATTAAAATGTGTATTTTGCCGCCCCTAAGGAGGGATATTACATATCATACGAAATGTGTACTTTGTAGTTAAGCTATAATCTATAGACAAATGTCCTCTTATTTCCAATGGATGGATAGGAGTCAGGAATGGAGGAAGATAACATCATCTCACCTGTTTTTGCTCTGATCGTTTCCTTCTGTTTTATGAGTCCCAATAAAGGTATGCAGGAACAGCCAGTAACCAAAACTCATAGCATGACAGTAAACAACTACATGTTGACAGACAGTCCGTGGCCGTTGTGCAAGGATCGTTCAGGCTCTTCAGGAAAAAGGCAGAACAGAGAAATGACACAAGTTCAGGTTCAACCTGCAACCTGGAAAGTTAAAAGGGTGGGCGTGGACTAGCCATGGATCACACGACGGTTGTCTGTCACGACCGTCATGGATGAACTTCAACCTGGTGTTTTCTCCCTTTTTGGCCCGTACATCTATGTTGAGGTATCAAATATAAAAGGCAACCATGACCACAGATGTTGCAATTATGTACGGGCCCTCATAAGTATTCGTATCCTCCGTATTGTTCAATAAAAAGCATTTAAATGTGATTGGTGGCCATTTTCTCATAGAGTTGTAACGTATCAGAGTGCAATACACCTCCCAACCAATAGGGTCACGTGGTTGAAAACATTATGGAGAAAATTCGGAGAGGCCACCAATTGGATTAAAATGCTTTTTATTGAACAATACGGAAGATACGGGTACTTCTGAGAGCCCGTACATAATTGTAACATCCGTGGCCATGGGGTAAGCACTTTATATTGGCAATCTGAACGTTGTTGTAGATGTACAGGCCAGGGCCGGCCGGCGGCCGCTGCTATAAGCAATATAAGCGGTCGCTTACGTAGATGGAGAGCACCAGGTTCAAGTTCATCCATGATGATTGTCATAATATGACTGTCATGTTCAGGACTAGGCGTGGACCTCAGGTTCAGGAAACGCCCTAACCCTGCGTTTTAACAGCGGGCAACTCTCGGGCGATGCCGGGCAACATCGCCCAAAATATAATGAAAGTCTATGAGAGCCGGCGATCGGGCGAAGTGGGCGGGGGGGCGATGAAAGATGGATTTTCTTTATCTTTTTGGGCGATATCGCCCGGCATCGCCCAGAGTTGCCCGCTGTTAAAACGCACCGTGAGTGTTGTTTTTATACACCTAATGTGAAATAAACATGCGTTACAGAAAATAAAGGACATTATCCTATATTTAGCTGTAGCTACGTCGCCATCTACTGTACAGTTGTGTGCACTGCTAAATACATAACGTGGGAAGTACTACCAACTTATTATTTTTTTCAAGTACAATTTTGAGCTACTTTTACTTGAGTATTTCAAATATATTATACCTTTACTTCTAGTCCACTACAATTATTAATTAGTTACTAGTTACTTTGTAGATTTAGCCAATCTACAAGCTCACAATGCGTCGCTGTGAGCTTAATAAATTAGTGCTTTCTACTTTTGGTACTTTAAGTACATTTTGTACTATTTCTCAACTTTTACGTTGCGGTATTGATACTTGTACTTAAGTTAAAAAAAAGTGAGTACTTTTTTCACCACTGGTCACCAGTGAATCACCATCATTGTACACAAGGGTTTCCTCTCCTCTTTGCTTAGGACAGCCCTTCATGTAATGTTTTCGCGCGAGTTATTGAGTGGGCGGGCTCGTGCGTCAAAGCGAAGCGTTCTATTGGGCAGTCACCAGTTACCCGCCGTACTTGCAAATGAGAAAATGCTCTGTGGACCAATCGCGTGTTACGTTTGACGTCTGTCCCGGCACACGGTGGCGCGAAACCTCCATCGTTGTTGTGTGGTTTTGCAGACAACGGGGAACACACACAGCTCGTCCAGTCTGTCTATTCATTTGAGGTTTATAATATTTAATATAGATAATCGATCATAATGGCAACGGGCGTTATGGAGGACCTGGAAATGAGGGAAGCTCAGAGGCAATACCTCGACTTCTTGGATGACGAAGTAAGTTGAACGTTTTGTCTTGGCTACTACTAGTAATGTATTATGAAAGTGACAAGATCAGCCATGCGGCCTGCAGGACAAAAGGACCAGACTTAATTCATTTACAGCTTCAAGCGAACTCATAATCATACGCAGTGATGGAAGAAGTACTCACATTTGTTACTTGAGTATTAACTAAGTATCAAAAGTATTGGCATCAAAATGTACTTAAAGTACCAAAAGTAAAAATCACTCATTGTGCAGAATGTCCCACAAGTGCACAAAACGTATAAAAATCTTTTGAAATGTTATGAGCTTGTAGATCTGCTATTTTCAAATAGCCGAAGTATATAGGGATACAGTGGTTAATGCAACAGTAATAAGACTGCTGCATTAAGACCGTTGAGACAGAGCGTGTGGACACTAGTATGCACTGAACTCATTGAACTGTGTTTTAATGCACAGATGATCATTCTGATCAATGTTTTAATTGGACTCCCCATTGCAGACACATTCTTCCCATAAATTATTATGTACATTAGCGACTCTCTTAAATGCTCTTTACTGTATTTATATTATTTTCTATCTATCTATATTTTTTTTTAACTGCATCATTAATGGGCCTGCACAATTAAGAATTTCACCCATATTACCTGTAATGTGATTTGACAATAAAGTTTGATTCTGAATGCATGTATTGTAATAATTATACAAATCTACAAAGAAACTAGTAACTAAAGTTTTCAAATAATTGTAGTGGAGTAGAAAGTACAATATTTGCCTCTGAGATGTAGTGGAGTAGAAGTAAAAGTACTGAATTGGAAATAATCCAGTAAAGTAAAAATCCCTCAAAATTGCACTTAAGTACAGTACAGTACAGTTGTTTGAGTTGATTGCAACTAACATGATGCTAACCTGCATATGAATAGTCTATGTAAAATGTAGCAATTAATTAGTCTTAAATGTCTTATTTATTTAGTAGTGGGTCAGTTCTAAACCGATTAAACCAGGGGTTCTCAGCCTGCAGTGGTCCTTGAGGGGGTTCCAGTTGGTCCCCAGCTAAATGATGGAGAGTTGGTAACCAAATGGACCCTTATAGATCTTTAACTCTTGAGAGTGTAAAATGAACCCTTACGGGTCCATTTGGTTTCATTTTACGCTCTAAGAGTTAAATTATTGTTAAGCATCTGCATAACTTAATTAAAGAATTGTTACTTTGATCAACGTTTGCCTGTCATCTCTCCTATGGTACCAACATCAATACAGCATGGAATTGTGGACAAAATCGTATCCAACGATAACAAAATATTCTAAGTCTTGGGTCTGAGAGGTTAAATCTAATCAAATGATGGTCCGTGGCTCAAATGCAGAATAAATAATGGACCTTGATATGAAAAGGGTTGAAACCCACTGGATTAAACCATCACTGTTCACTTCTTACAGCAAGACCAGGGTGTGTACCAAAGCAAGGTCCGGGACATGATCAGTGACCAGAAGTCTCGTGTGATCGTCAACATCAACGACTTGAGACGACGTAATGAGACCAGAGCTGCAAAGTAAGTGAACAGAGTACGGGACACCCATATGACTGTTTTAGTTTGTTGTGTTACTCATTGATCACTGGGTATCTTAACCCATTTAGACCTGAGGCCTATTCTACAAATGTCTTCTAAATCCTAACAGTTTTTTGAAAAAACGTATGTTGCTATATCAGGGGTTCTCAAACTTTCATTTGAGAAATATTTTGTTCCAGGGTCCTTGACTTGCAATTTCTTTTTTTGCTATTTTTGAATAGCCAAAGATATCTAAAATGACACAGATGCGTTCCGGTTCTTAATGGGTTAAGATCCACGCCCACAGCCCAAACGTTGTCTTTTTATGAAATGTTCATAAATACATACATGTGTCCTCTTATATTAGCAAACCCATGACATTCCCTGTCTGTGCCTGTGTGAGAAGTACACTGAACACGACAATGCAGAAAAGATGACTTTTAAAGAAATGTCCTGTTTGAGACTGGACTGATGAAAGACCGCTAGGTTGGATGGCGTGCAAGTCCTGTGGTGGGAATCAAACCCATGTTAGGGTTAATGTTATGTTGGTGCTTTAGCCTTCTAATAAGCTAGTGGTTCTCAGCAAAATTAGATAATATAGCATCAAAATCCTTGTAACCACTTTGATACTATATAAGTATATTGGTTAGATAAAAAATTGGTGGTCGTTGACATGAACATGTTTGAGAACCACTGCTCTAAGCCGTCACAACAAAGCCACCTGGAGAGTATTCAGTCAATCTCTGTTCTGCCAGGCTGATGAGCCATGCCTTCGAAGAGCTTCTGGCGTTCCAGGGCGCGCTAAAGGACCTGGTGGCCTCGATAGATGCCACCTATGCCAAGCAGCACGAGGAGTTCTTCATTGGCCTGGAGGGGAGCTTTGGCAACAAGCACGTCACCCCGCGCACCCTCAGCGCCCGCCTGCTCGGTAGCATGGTCTGCGTGGAGGGCATTGTCACCAAGTGTGAGTACAGTCAGTGTCCCCCAGGGTGAACTTGAGGCTGTCACTAGCAATTCTGGGCCCTGAGGAGATAATATGATCCATGGTGACATCTTGTGGACTTCTGTGTAGCCTCTAGCTAGAGTGCACTATTAACTATATCACTCTCCTTTTATGACTGCTGCCTGTCTCATCTGTTGATCTCACTGTGTTTCTATTTATCTGTATCTATATACGTATAAAGTTACAGTACATGCTAGTGTATACCAGCGGATGTGCTATTGAAGAAATACAAACTGTCTGTTATACAAGTATTTGTGACTTTCTGTTATAAAAGTATGTGTTCCATTTGGAACAATCCTGACCTTTTCAGACACAATAAGCTTGTTTAGTGCGAAATCCTCAGTTTCCTCACTTTGTATTATGTAACCTATATTGATTACTTTAATCACAGCAGACATGAGCATCTTCACAGCATGGTTTACCTTTGGAATTAGTTTGAGTGAGTATATGTATTCTTCATGTCCCCAGGCTCCCTGGTGCGTCCCAAGGTGGTACGAAGTGTTCATTACTGTCCTGCCACCAAGAAGACCATGGAGAGAAAATACACAGACATGACCTCCCTGGATGCTTTCCCCTCAACTGCCATCTACCCCACCAAGGTAATGACTCGCATGACACAGACCTGCAGCTCTGGCCCAGGTTATTTAATTACATTGTTGTTTAATCCTATGTGATTGTTATTTCACTATCAGATAATGTACTGTATTTATACATAAATTGTGAGGGTGCCTATAGCCCTGGAGAGACCCCAACGGTTTGTAAATGAACTTACCACTGCGATTATGAAGTGATGATCTTATATAAATAAGACTTATTTATATATATTTCAATATTAAATGTTAACCGTGTCGACCTCCTCACAGAAAATATAAAAAGTCCTGTTTCTGATCAACTGCAAGCATGCCAATGACGGCATCTTACATTTCAAGGACCCCTATTATGCCTGGCTGTAGGAAAATGGAGGTGCAAAAGTGTGCTATTTGTAATAAATAGAATAAACCCCCCCCCCCCCCCCCCCCCAGGATGAGGAGAACAACCCCCTGGAGACAGAGTTTGGCCTGTCTGTCTACAAGGACCACCAGACCATCACCGTGCAGGAGATGCCAGAGAAGGCGCCCGCTGGCCAACTGCCTCGCTCTGTCGACATCATCCTGGATAACGACCTGGTGGACGCGATTAAACCTGGAGACAGGGTCCAGGTGATTGGAACGTACCGCTGTCTGCCTGGCAAGAAGGGAGGGTTCACTTCTGGAACCTTCAGGTGAGGCATGACGAATGTTTGAAGACAGAGTTATAGAATATCATCTTTTTGTAGTTAAAATAAGATACTGTGTGCTGTAGCTGACACACTGCTTTTTATATAGTTATATTGAACATTGACTGTATGCTCTGTAGACCAATGGCACCTTGCTTGATGTTAGCCCAGTACACAAGAAGAAATGCCTTTAGCTGTGTGGTTTGCAGACAATAAAGCATACAGTACATCCAGGTAGTTTGAAGGACCATACCGGTGTTCTGGCATGTTTAGCACTACTTAAACGTGTTTAGCCAACTTAGTTATTCAGGTAAATCTGGTAATATTTGAATGACTATAGCCCAATACATGCTCCTTCTGACATCAGAACATTTTGTTCAGAAAGGGAGGTTACAAACGGACATCAATTCAGAACTACTGATTTGCGGTCTCAAAAGCTTTTCTCAGAAGTCGTGCACTCCCAGGCCCTGACTGTCCAAACCTGAATTTTCTTCTGATGTCGGAAAGAGCATGCATGTATTGGCCTTATGGAGGAAAAGTAAACAAACGTAAATTCTAATGATGAAAAAATAGCCATTAACGATGGTCTATGTTTATATGTGATATACTGTATGGCCGAAGCTGTGAATAGACACGCATGGAAGGATCACTGTTCAAAAGTATGATCTTAATACTGTAATTCAGTCATATTCAACATATTGTCAAGTGAAAAAGACTTATTAAGAACTGTCTTGTTCCTTCCCAGGACCATCATGATCGCCTGCCAGGTGAAACAGATGAGTAAGGAGGTGGCTCCCCAATTCACTGCTGATGATGTGGCCAAGATCAGACGCTTCAGGACGTCCGAAAAGGTTAGCTGATACAGAGATCATTGTGAAGTGTTTTTCCCCCCTCTGGAGATTTGAGCAAATCAGTTGCCAGTTAATTGTTTAAATTGATTTCCTGTATTTCCTGAACTTCAGAAATCACATTAAACATGTGTCCTTTCATATTCCGTGTTCTTTCTAGGATGTTTTCAAACAGCTGGCACACTCTCTTGCCCCAAGCATCCACGGCCATGAGTACATTAAGAAGGCCATCCTTTGTATGCTGCTGGGAGGTGTTGAGAAGATCCTGGAAAATGGGTCACGCATTCGAGGAGACATCAACGTTCTGCTGATCGGTACTGCAGTGTTGTCATCAGTGTTACGCATTTCCTGACGTTATTTTATTTATTTGTGTCTTTTGATGGATCAAATCATGACATTGGTTAGCACAGTGTGTTTTTAATCCATGTATTTATTTTTAAGTTGGCCCATCAGTACCTCGGTCAAGTCCAGTCTGTAGTCCTTGACCGCCTCTGTCTATCCATGCATTCCAGGTGATCCGTCCGTAGCGAAGTCGCAGTTGCTGCGCTATGTGCTGCATACAGCTCCCAGAGCCATCCCCACTACTGGACGAGGCTCTTCTGGAGTGGGTCTCACTGCTGCTGTCACCACCGACCAGGAGACTGGTACATTACACACAAGCACACACACCCCTAGTGTTATTCAGGCAGAAATAAATAAGTATACATATATAACTCCATGGGCACCAGTTTATGACTCATTGTGGATTTTTAGACCAATGTGCCTCTTGGCCTAAAATAATTGATTTGTGAGTTTTTCTTTTGTCAGTGGAAAGTTGTACTGTCAGAGCAGAGGCTGTTTGAGAGGAGCAAATGCACAGACACAATACTTTGCCATCAAATGATCATTGTTTGAAAGAAAGTAAAAGATTCCAGCACACATGGCTCGTCTCTGCATAATTTTCTATTTTGTTGTCGATGTTTCGTTCGTATGACCTTTTATTATGACCTTTATCAATGCTTGATGAAGTTCAAGACTTCATTTATGTACAAACATAACATAAATGGAGGTGAATTATGTGTGAGGGAATCGTGTACTTTCTGTATGTTTTGTGGGGATGTGATTTACTAAGGGTTTTTAAACGACATACACGCATTATTCAACAATCTCATGTCCTCTCCAGGTGAGCGTCGCCTGGAGGCAGGTGCCATGGTGCTGGCCGACCGGGGGGTCGTGTGCATCGACGAATTTGACAAGATGTCGGACATGGACCGCACGGCCATCCATGAAGTGATGGAGCAGGGCCGTGTATCCATTGCAAAAGCAGGCATCCATGCCAGACTCAACGCCCGCTGCTCTGTGCTGGCTGCTGCCAACCCTGTCTATGGCAAGGTGAGTCTGTAGGGACTGTATGTGTCAGACAGGCTGCATGCAGGTCCTGGAAAAAAGTCTTGGGTTATTTGGCTGAATTGGCTCTAATTTCTAGGCCATAAATACAGTTCAATTCGCTCTCATTTTCACATTCATGTTTATTCCACTGGTGAAATTGGTATTTCATTCAACAACAAAATTGCCTGTATCCTGTGCCCAGTATGACCAATACAAGACCCCCATGGAGAACATCGGGCTTCAGGACTCCCTGCTGTCGCGTTTTGACCTCCTCTTCATCATGCTGGACCAGATGGACGCTCAACAGGACAGAGAGATCTCTGACCACGTGCTGAGGATGCATCGTTACCGTGACCCCCATGAGCAGGAAGGATCAGGTACCGTCACATCCTGACTGTTCTTATAACTCAGAGTACGGGTCCATTTGGTTACATTTGTAACATTCTCAGAGTTAGAAATGTGAAAATGAACACTGAGGATTTAACTGTTTACATGACATAAGACTTTGACTTTATTTAATAGAGTCACCTAAAATAATTGCCTTTGTGTGGGATTTTGGTTTTGTCAAAGCAGGTAGCAGGTACCGGAATCAGAAAAATGTTTTTTTTTTGGCCAAAATGTGAACGATCCATAGGAATTAGATTTTTGTGATCAGTGCAAGAACAATTAAGGTTACAATCGGCGTTCCAATAGCACAATACACAGATACAAGACATGAGTACCAAGAACTTTAAGTCAAATACTACAATGTCATTGAAAGGTTTGTTAAGCCACAAACTGCTTCTGAGATGAAACGGTTCAGGTGGAGCGGGGAAAAATTCAGTATGTTTTTTCCCACTCTTTATTATTTGTTGCTTATGAATTGTTCCCTTTCTCCTAAGTTCTGGCGTTCGGTGGAACAGTTGACGTTTTGGCCACAGAGGACCCAGATTCAGCACAACAAGACCAGGAGGAACTGCAGGTTTACGAGAAACACAACAACCTGCTGCATGGCAGCAAGAGGCGCAGGTAAACGCGCGCACACACAGTAACTTGACATGATGGCTTCAGACATTTTCTTTATTTGCCTTCAGCTCTAGATGAACTATATGATTAACATAACTTTTTCTATTCAATATCCTTCATTTCACTTTCGAACAAGTATACCCATTTCAAGCATGTGATTATAGGCTTTTGAGCTAGTAGATTGGTTATATCTGCTATTTTTGCGTGACACCGTCGTCTTTTATCCTTGCATCGACTTTTATCCTAGCAGGTTGACATCAAAGGTGTTTTTGTAAAAGGGATGAAGTGTCAAATGTAATATAACATAATAAGCCTTTATGTTTCAGGGACAAGATCGTGAGCAAGGAGTTCATGAGGAAATACATCCACATTGCCAAGGTACTGACTCCAGTGCTGACACAGGAGGCGGCCAATCACATCGCAGAGGAGTACTCCAGACTGAGGAGTCAGGAGCAGCTGGGTTCCGACATTTCTCGGGTAAGTAGAATACACACAAACGCACACAAAGCCATGAAAGTGTTTTGGAAATTGACAGGGAATATCGCTCATCATTGTACAAGTGGTGAATTATAGTTTACCAGGTCCTCCTCATAGACAATTTGTCTCTGTCCATTAAATTAAATTAAAAAAAAAAAAAAAATGGACACTAAAAACACTAATGGACAGGAAATAAACTGTAAAAGCCAATTGTGTGTAGTATTTAACAACCACAGACCTGTAGAAACCCAGTTTGTACCATATTATACTTTGAAATACTCCAACATTGCTGTGCTTTTCTTTCCATCAGACCTCTCCGGTGACGGCTCGTACGTTGGAGACCCTCATCCGTCTGTCCACGGCCCACGCCAAGGCCCGCATGAACAAAGCTGTGGAGCTGGAGGACGCAGAGGTGGCTGTGGAACTGGTCCAGTTCGCTTACTTCAAAAAGGTTTGTACATGCCTTGCCCTTTATGTATGTACACTGTATGTATGTGTGTATGAAACATATAAATCATGTGACCACCGCTCTGTCCTTTCAGAAGCTTCAGTTTATGTCAAAGATTCTGCCATTTACCTAACTTTCTTTGTTTAAACAACAGTCTAATTACGGCATAGCCTCCCTGTCCAATCTTAAGCTACTGATAGTAAGTTACTATGAGTGCAGTTGTGAACGCTGCTGCGTGTGTCACAATGTGGTGTTCAGTGGTGAAGCCGCACTATGGCTGATCGTGTTGATGTCCTAGTGTGGTAGTGCACGGTCTGGATCTCCTCCTGAGATTATAACTGCAAGCAGTGCACTTTGATGAGCTGCATTTCTAAAGGTCGACCTGCAACGTTGTTGTGAAATGGACTCTGGATTGAGATGCCAGCGTAAAGGAATCTTATTTGTGTATTGTTCCTTGTGCTCTGAGCAGGTTCTAGAGAAGGAGAAGAAGAGGTCCAGAAAGGAGCACGACTCTGGGTCAGAGGATGAAGAAGGAGAAGCAATCACACAGTCTCAGAGCAGCACGCCTCACACACAGAGAAAGAGGTAAACACACACACACACACACACACACACACACACACACACACACACACACACACACACACACACACACACACACACACACTTGCATCACTTATTGCTTCTAGATGAGGCATTGCTCTGGAAACTAAAATGTTGTAAAAATAAAGTTCAAAGTATAATAATAATAATAATGGATTTTATTTATAACGCACTTTACATTTACAAGAAATCTCAAAGTGCTACAGAAGGCAATTGCATAAAAACAGAGACTAATATAGTATAGTATAATTGTAGTTTTACTTTTTCTACTCCAAATAAAGTTGTGTACACAGCCATAAACTCATCTTCGACTGGAGGATTGTACTATTACTGGTTTTGTGCTTCCAAAACAATTGTATGTTCCCGGAACATATTTGGGGTGTCAGACCCCGGTGAACAGAGCTTGTGTTTCTAAAACACCTTCCCAGAACAATATCTCTTAATATATTTCAAACTTCCAGGTTGGTTTGACCTTAAACTTACCAAACATTTTATTTCTCTAACTTTTGTCAATTCAGGCCCATACTGGGAATTTGGGTTGTCTAGAAATAAAGCCGCAATCAAAAAACGTACAATTTAAAACGCAAAGCAATCCCTCATACTGTATCAGTCCTACACAATCTATCAAAATGATGCAAGAAAAGGAAAATACCAAGTTCTCCTAACACAGTACTGTTGATTGATGACATTAATCACTTCATGTGTTGTGTTGTAGGAGTCGCCGTGGATCCCAGGGCGACGATCCCTTTGACTTTGATGCAGAGCATGACGTCCCTGAGAGTAAGTCCACTGTTCCTCGACCTTTTATTAGGGCTGTTCGCCTTTTATGTACATCAAAGTCCAACTCCTTGTTACTTGGACCGTTACCTGCACAATCTGATAACAAATGGAGTGGACCACATCTAATGACTTGTGGTGGTTTGTTATAGTCTTAATTCAACCTTGTGGGCATGTAATTTGCTGTATGACAAACTTAACCATTCTCCATTGCTCTCTTTGCCCTCCCCAGTTCAGGCAGGAACGCCCAAACCTCCCCCGCCGCAAGAAGAAGAGGAAGATGCTGCCATCCCCCCTTCACAGCTCTCGGCAGACCGGTGGGTTCACTGTCAAGGCCCTCAATGGAGTCGGCTGTGCAAATTTCCCACTTCTTAATGTGTGGTTTAAAGTGATGCCACACACAAAGGGAAACAAAACGTCTCATTTTGTTTGCTTTGCATGATATTGTCCTAATAATAATTCCACCTTTCTTTGTCACTCTTCCTTGATCAATCTCTCTCTTCTCTATATTCTGTCCTCTATCTCTGTCCCCCCAGGATGAAGGAGTTCAAGTCCTCTCTGTTCACTGTCTTCCAGTCACAACATGCTCAGTCGGTGGGGCTGATTGCCCTGACCGCTGACCTCAACAAGGAACGCCAGATGCCCTTCACGAAGGACGAAATTGACGCCGCGCTGACCCGCATGCAGGACGACAACCAGATCATGGTGGCAGACCAGATCATTTTCCTCATCTGAGGAGGAGTGAGAAATGCCTTGGAGGTGGGTTGGACTCTGAGATGTTTGTCTCTGAGACCAAGAAATGGACTTGTGAAAAAAGAAAAGTAATTTAGCAAAAATCTTTTGTTTTTTATATCATTTTAGTTTTCAAGGTTTGAAATTCCCAACTCATTCATTTTCAATAATGAAGATTCCTGTTTTTCGGCAGTGTCCAGCAAATAATATTTAGTTTCAGCATTATTTCTCAGGTCACGTCCCTGGTAGAGTTAAATATTGGAAAATGTGTTTGTCTCTGACTGGAGGCAAGATACAAATTCTATGGAAAGACGTTGCAAAGAAAGTACATACTGTATAACAATGTTGTCTATGTTTAAGGTTTAACAGTTTTTATAGAACTGTTTTGTAATGGTCAGTAACCTCCCTGTTCCTTTTCAAAGCCAACATCGGCCGCATCAAGAATCAATTACAATTGATTTTTATGTTTTATTTTACCCACTAATTGCTTATGTTCAGGCAATACCTTTTAAAACAATACTAGTTTTAGGATGATGTCTTACCATTTATTGTTTTATAATGGGGTTTATAATACATTTCTGTTATTGGAATTTGGAAAAGGACCCCTGCTTCCTTGTGTATATAAAAGATTTCCATTGTTTCATAACTGTATATGCACAGCAAATGGAAAATAAAACTCCATGGCATGTTCTTAGGTTGCTGCGTGCTTGATTCACCGTGCAACAGTGGGACAAGTATTTGTGAAGGGGAAATATAACTATGTTTTGGGGGTTCTTTACACTTCAGTGGAAAGGGCTGTGAAGAGTACAAGACCAGAGGAGTGTCATGACTTGTTGCTCAATATGAAAGTAAAAAAAAAAAAGTTTTCTTTTTTGCCCCCCTAGTGGTTGTGGCCCTAAGCGACCGCTTATATTGCTTATAGCAGCGGCCGGCCCTGGGTGTCCAGTGCCGAAAATGGCAGATCCACAAGCTCTCAATGTGTCGCACCGCAACGTGTTGTCAGCTTGTACTGTAGATAGGCTTTTTTTTGCCACGGGACACCATTGTATGACTAAGTATAAATCAGGCTTAAATACTACTGTCCTTTGCACCTGCCAATATTTCTGCATTTAAGGTAGGCGAAGCGCAAGCGGTTTAAAGAAAAACAAACAAACTTTGGTCATAGCCAATTGGAATGGAATCTGGAATCTAACTGATGCATCGTGATCACATGACCCCAGAGATAATGTGTACCGATTTGTATGAGTTTTGGACAAAATCTGCTGGAGTAGTAGCAAAAAGTGGTTTGAAGAAAACGCACTATGGCAGAAAAGGTAATCTGGCACAAACAGGACGTATACCATAAATTGCATCATGATCCATGGAATCCAGGGGGGGGAATTAGGGGTGTGCCGATACACTAATTTCACGAAACGATACGATACGATATTTGGCTCACAACTTCGATACGATTTCGATACGATACGATACGCACTTTTTTTATTATGAAAATAAATGGGGGAGAAAAAAAAGGAAATGCAAACAAATAATTCTGTTTTTGCATTATTCAGACATGCAAACTTGTAGCTTTTCAGCCGTTTTGAATCCAAATAGGGCAATAGTGTGACACCTGACCCGAAAAAAAACCAACATGTTGTCACCCTTTTCACCTCGGGGCTGTTTGCATGCCTGATTATTTTGATTGATGTAAAAAAAAAAAAACGATATTTTTTTTCCCCAAAACGATACATATCGTCGCGAAAACGTATCGCGATATATCGCGGGACGATATATCGGCACACCCCTAGGGGGAATATGTTGATTGTACGACCTACGGTTCAAGAGTTATAGGCCAAAACGTGAAGTGGGCTTTTATAGTACCACCATGCGGCCGATTTGAAAATGTAGGGTGGCATTTTAATTTCTTCCTTGGTCTAGTCGTTCATGATTTGAGGCCTTTTGTTCAAAACGGGCCACTCCTGCAAACTTCTCACAAATCCGTCTTGATCACATAACTATAGAAACAATGTGTACACTGATTGGCTTGATGTTTGTAATATAAAAAATGTGTTCATCAGCCTCCTGGTAGGGCTATAACAGCCCGATATGAGAAATCTGGGGCAAAGGTTTTTATTGGCCAAGGAGTATGCGTGCAGTTTCACGCCGATCGTCCAACAGTGCCGGAGATTAGCTGCTCACAGACGGACTGGCGATGGTGAAGAAAGGGAACTTAAAAGGACACTTTCTGACAAACCCCAATTATTTACTGTAACAAGATTTTACCTGCTGAGAAACTGAGACAAAGAAAAAAGGAAGTGAAATCAAAAGTCAAAAAGTCGAAATAACTGAAATCTCAAACAACACCACAACAGTCTGTTTTCATAAAGCCAGTAAATAAAGTCAAGGTGGCCACTTCAGCCTCATGCGTGTGCATGAGAGGAACTGCTAAACTAATGACGAATGGTGGCCGAGCCATATGGTGTGCCACATCCACTAAGCAAATCCCCCCTCGTTTTTCCACTAACATTAGGCTATATTATTCTTCAACAAGCACTGTGCAGGAAAATACTGAATATGAAGGAGGTGATTTATGTTGCTATGAAGGTTGTATGTTCCATTTGCGCACACTGTGTGACAACAGTAACAGATGAGATGCATGCTATCATCAGAATAGCCAACTCTGAAGCCCTATACAAGCAGGGACAGAGCAAGCTGTTCTTCCTGAGGAGGCTCTCAACTCCTTCAACGTCAAAGAAGGCTTTGTAGTGGGAATTAAACTGGACAATCTGGTCCTAGTGGTCTACTACCTCTCCAGTCCTACATTACAGAAGTTCTTCATGAGAGTGTTAGGGAATTTCTATACTATGCGGTGATATGCAAGATTCATGATTATACATTGTGTGTATGTATTTGAGTAAATACTGAGACATATGTTTATTGGTCAGATAGTCTAGTAGATTGCTGATGTTTAACAATTACTTAAAAATGTATACTGTATGTTGAAGGCAGCAGTGTGGGCATAGTTTGAGTCAGGTGGACTTGGGTAATACCAGATGATTGCTATACTAGACAAAATATCAAACTCCTATAATAACCTATTATGGCATGCCGTGCCAGTGGGTTTCCTGTGCTGAAGGGAACTGAATCCACGCTGTTTTCGTATAGAATATTACCATTTAAAGGACAACTTTGTTTTTTTACAACCAATGTTTATGTTTTAGATTGTAATTAAAGTAAATAAAAGATGAGTGTTAAAAATTTTAAATTTACTGCTTTCTATAGTTTTAGCAATTTTCACAATCTTTTTTACAGTGTTTTCACAGTGGGCGGGGGCATTCTGTCCGGTGGCTAAATATGCATTTTTTTAACACATTAACCCGGCGTTTTCTTTATTATTATTTACAGTAGCTCTTCTAGCCCCCAATAACTCACATCTGGCCATCTCAGACAGCCGGACCTTTTTTATTGTGTAAAAAAGGCATATTTAGCCACCGGACAGAATGCCCCCGCCCACTGTAAAAAATATCGCAAAAAATGCTAAAACTATAGAAAGCAGTAAATGAAAAAAAAATTACACTCATCATTTATTTACTTTAATTACAAGCTAAAATATAAACCTTGGTTGTAAAAAAACAAAGTTGTCCTTTAAGGGCAGCTTTACCTACCTTTTCCTGTGCTAAAGGGAACTGCATTTCAAATTTCACATTCTCTTCGCGTCATGTTTTTTGTTCTGCTTTATGTCAAATTGTTTTGTTAACATTGTTTTAATGAGATCATTAAAGGTCTATAGCTTTATTGGCCCATGTGGTCCAACCTTACACATTTCATTGCTACGCGTGTCCTAAAGTATATCCAACATCCGTTTCTCATCATTGACCATTCTATATAGACTTCTATATGCAGTCTTAATCCAAAGTCTAGTGAGCCTAATGGGCCCTATAAGAGATCGCACGACAAACATACAGTGAACGTAACGTTGTATAATGGAAAACAGGAAGCCAGGGCCTACAGCTATGACAGAGCCTATCAGGTGGATTCAGGTGTAGCTCATTCTCCTCACATACCACTGCCAGCCTGACCGCCTACACAGGAAGGAACAGAAACAGAAATACAAGAGAAACTGGGAGGGTCTTCACATGTCTCTTAACATGCAATAAGTCTTCATGAGGTTATTTCTTGTACCTGCATCCAACAAACCAAGACATAAGTGAAAATGCACTTCCATTCGATGAATGAACCGTTGCTCATCCAACTACTACCCCCAGTACTCATCACTGAGATTATTCTGGGTGTCCTTGCTAATGGTCTGGCTCTATGGATCCTCTGTTTCCATCTGAAGCCCTGGACGAGCAGCACTGTCTTCCTATTCAACCTGACCCTGGCTGACTTTCTGCTGATGGTGGCTCTGCCTTTCCGTGCAAGCTACTACCTGTCTGAGATGAAGTGGATGTTTGGAGACACTTTCTGCAATATCAACCTCTTCATGTTGGCAATGAACCGTAGTGGAAGTATCATGTTCTTAATGGCTGTTGCTGTGGACAGGTATGTGCGTGTGGTTCATCCCCACCATCGCATCAATTCTTTAAGTATCTGCAAGGCAGTGTTCTGTGCAGTTGGACTGTGGGTGGTCACCATTTCAATGACCGCTCATCTCCTGGCTCTACCAAGAAAGAACACAACTCACTGTGAGAGCTTCACCGTTGACTTTGAGTTGCAAAATGGTGCGCCCAATGTTAAATTTAATCTGACATGGCACAGATCTGTGTTTGTATTCTCCTTCTGGATTCCACTGGCTGTAATACTCTACTGTACAGTCCGCATCATTGGTCATCTGAGAAGGAGACAGCTGGGTCAACATGCCAAGATCAAAAAGGCTCTGTGGTTCATCACAGTAGTGGTGGTGCTCTTCATTATCTGCTTCCTCCCAAGTAACCTTACACAGCTACTGGCATGGATTGAGAGTGAAAGACCTGCATCTGGAGATGGTCACAGCCTGGAGCATCTGAACACCGCATTTTACATTACCATCACCCTGACTTATCTAAACAGCACATTGGATCCTATTGTCTACTACCTCTCCAGTCCTACATTCCAGAAGTTCTTCATGAGCGTGTTCGGGAATTTCTATACTATGAGGTGATATGCAAGATTCATATTCTAATAATACATTGTGTGTATTATGTACTGTATTTGAGTAAACTAAGACATTGGTCAGATAGACAGACTAGTAGATTGCTGATTACTGTCTGCTTGAACTGCTATACCAATTTACCTATTCGCAACCCCATTGGTTGTTATACCTTTCAATTTGGGAACCTCTTTTTGTAACATCAGCTGTTGCTATATATACAGTATAGCAACATTGTTTTTGAAATTTTTGAATTGAAACTAAATGAGGCAGCCGCCGCCTGCTCTCGCGCTTGCTTAGATTAGACCTAGGACTAATGTTGTAACTTGTACTTCGTGCTGAATAAATAGTGAACATGCAGACTGGTCTGTCATCTTAGCTCAAAGTGCCTTACTCTTTTTTCTTTCTTGAAATAAGTCAATCAGGGGACACTTCAGACCAGAAATCCAGAGAAATAGCCGTCGACTTGCCACAGACCTCGTCAGCCGCCTCTCCTGCTGGCCTGCCAGTGCCATCTGTGCCCTCATCATCCGTCTCTTTCGGCGACCTGCCAGAGCCCTCATCGACCATCTCCGCCAATGGCCTCATCAACAGCCTCCATCCCTGACCCACAGTCCTGCTTCTAATCTTGTATATACAGTAGCCCTGTTCCTAGACCCCTTTTTAGCCCTGTCTCAAGCCCTGTTCTTAGCCCTATTCCTAGACCCCTTTCTGGCCCTGCCTCTAGCCTTGTTCTTAGTCCTGTTCCCAGCCCACAGTTCTGCTCTGGAACTTACCGCCCATCGGTCCACCAACTAGCCTGTTGGCCTCCTTCTCTGTCTGTTTGTCTACCTGTCTCCCTGTCTGTTTATCTGCTAGTCTGTCTGCCGGTCTGCTTTTGTGTCTGTCTACTCCCAGGTCCTCCAGTCTTCCTTCTGTCCTGTCTATCCACCTGTCTCTCGGTCTGTTAACTTGCCTGTCTCTTGGTTAGTCTGTTTTGTATCAGTATGCTTTTCAGTCTGTCTGTATGTAAGCCTGTCTTTCTTGCCCTAGACTGTTAATTAATATCATTTACCTTATTCCATGACACAAACTTGTGAAAAAAAGTTTGTTTTAATAAGTTGTTGTTTTTTTGTTTCGCTTTTCTGTCAAAGTTCACAAAGTTCATGATTTTTTTATTATATTGCTGTGTACTGTTTGTGTCAATATTGTGATTTCATCTGCACAATACATTTCCCTAAAGGGATTATAAAGTTCTGACTCACTGACTTAGCTGAGCTGTTACATCTTATTTATGGATGTATTCAGCATGGTTTCACCATAATTTAATCATTAGGCTGCCTTTACACGCTAACTATATCCTGAGCGCCTCTGAGCAGCCCTCAGCTGGGTGGAGCTGAAACTGAATTTCCCATGGGATTAATATCCATGTATTTATATTATGTGCAAGTGTACTGAGGTGGAGAAGGTAAGCGTGTGTACTTGCATCCATTGGTTCTGTTGTATATAACAGATGGCTACAGGTAGGCATTGAAATCTACTAGGCTAATTACTACATGAATTAAACAGTCTATACTGTGTGGCCTTATAGCATTGCAGAAATGTAAAAATAACAGTGAAACTAGGGATTGTTTTTTCCTTCACGTGAAATAAAGACACTTGGTATGGTACACGTGCTAATGCACAAATTAAGTAAAAACTGTATACCTGAAACTGGTATGCCACTGTAACAATGATTAACAGTGTGTGTGTGTGTGTGTGTGTGTGTGTGTGTGTGTGTGTGTGTGTGTGTGTGTGTGTGTGTGTGTGTGTGTGTGTGTGCGTGTGCGTGCTGTGCATAGATAATCTCGTAAATTGACTGAATAGCAGCTGGACCTGCAGGTTCCATTTACAGTGCCCATGTTGTTTTTTTGTTATTTTAGTTGTCCAGTATGTTTGAAATTGTATGAATATATTTATCAGTGATTAGATTTTTCTATATGTCTCTGCTCTTCTGTCATGTTGAGGGACTCAATAGAGGCCCCTCTATAGAGCACACCTCAACAAAACGCTTTCACCTTTACCCATAGGGGGAGCCATAAATGAAAAAAGTTGCACCAGATGTCATGTAAATGCTAACTCTCCCTGCCTTTAAGATTTTTTTTTGGATTGCCCTGGGTAGGCAATCCAACCTATGTGAGATATGTGCTCCCCGGAGTGCCAGGGGATAATACAAATGGTCCTTCAAGTACTTTTATTTAGGCCTGGGTAGCATACAATGAATGCAGTTTGTATTCAGCCATATGACTTGAGTTAGTAAGTCCAGCAGTTATATAGGCCCTATATGCACAATCTAACCTTACACATTTGATTGTGTACACGAGTCCTATCCAACATCTTTTTCTCATCATTGACCATTCTACATGGACTTTGCAGTCTCTCTAACCAAAGGCTAGGGAGCCTAACGGGCCCTATAAGATATTACATAATAAACATACAGTGAAGATAATGTCGTATTATGGAAAACATCAGCCATCTTCAGGAATCCCCAGGACTACAGTTATGCACAGAGCCTGTGGTGGGAAATATGAAATTACTAATATGTATATGCCATTCTTTCTAAGCCTTCCAGAAACAATTCTTGGTCTTGTCTATAATAGCATTCAGACAAAGGCGCAGTTTCTTTTGTGCTGTACTCCAAGATAAAGGTGTTGGCCAGTTGTATAAACATGCTTGCATTTTCAACATTTGCCCCTTCTTTGTGTGAATTCATGTTTGGGGCTAGTTACTGTCTTCTTTGCAACAGGATCCCTGACCAGTCCAACCCTCTGTCCTCACTTGTGAGATTGCATAAAAATTTGGTTTTGAGACATGTAGGGAGAACTGAGACCAGAGGAAAACACTAATGGCACAGGGGTTTCCATAACAAGCCTATAAGGGTTCAGTGGATTCAGGTGTAGCTCATCCTCCTGACACAACCTCTGCCAGCCTGACCGCCTACACAGGAACAGAAGAAACACAGCACATACTAGAAAAAGGTATCCGTCTTGATCACATGACTATAGAGATCATGTGTACCGATCTGCGTGAAATTTTGATAAAATCTAAAGGAGTAATATAATAAAAAAAGGTTTTACATAAGTCGGCCTCCTGGTGGCGCTAAAAAAGGCATATGTGAACAAGAAAGGATACAAAATAACCACTCTGTAAAATATCGTCATGATTAGCCAATCATGACGGACGGACGGACGGACGGACGGACGGACGGGGTGCAAAACATAGTCTTCTTCGCCATGCCTGTCGGCCTGGCGGAGACAAAAAACATGCATGCAGTCAACCTGAAATTTCTGATTTGTATGATAACCGTAGCTGTGGTTTGGATCAACCTACAGATAAGACCGCATGCGATTCTACCCTGTGTGACCCAGTGGTACGGCGGGCCAGACATGGAGCGAGCATTTCCACCAGCAGCAGCAGGCCAGGTTTCAAGTTCTGTAAACACAGAACTGACTCATCAGCTCCAGTCAAGATGTAACCTATGCCTGCCTCCCTCAGTCTCTCTCTTACAGTAACTACATAAGAAAAAAGTAGAGGGTGTTGTAAAGACCCTTGCGGGACTCCGGTCAGTGGTTAATTGTGTGTTGACAACCAAACTAGTTTTCAGGGACCATGTTCATGTTGCTAGGATACGAGACAAAACCCTTGGACACATCCAGACGCCTGTTTGGTTAATTACCTTGTAGTTACTATCAACCAGTTTAGCATAACATTACGTAGCAATGGATGGGGTGGGAGAGAGAGAGAAGCCAACAACATAATTCCTCCCTGTATTGAACTCTTGGTTCAGTGGGTTTTTCATTTGTAATTCCAGGGTGTTCAGCCTCAACTCTCTAGTTCATTAAGTACCTTTATCATAATGAAACATATAACAGTCTCGCAAACAATTATGTATGACATACGTACCTGTAGCCCACTGTATAATACTGTACTCTATTTAAATATGTGGCAATCGTGATTTGAAAAGTGAAAGACCTGTTTATGTGAAATGCAGATCACAATACTTGCACCAGTTCATACGCTTTTGTTTATGACAATGACAATGAGAGATCTTATCTTTTTGTCTGCATTCATATGGTGACTCAATAGTGACTGATTCTGAGAGTTTATGCTTGGTGAGTATTGATGTCAAGGAGAAGGCGTTAAGAGTTTAATTGACCTACATTCTCCATAATTGTTCACCAGTTCAGTGTGTGTTTAATGTTAAATGTAATGAGTACAGCTAGTTTAATTTTCTTACCAGGAACTAGGCGAACCAAGTTCATGCAATTAACAACCTGTTCGAATCGATCACAAATACAAATGTTGTAGAGTGGCATCTGAACCCTTTGTGTCTGACCTTACACCACTTTCTGTTGGTTGTAATCTAGGAATTGATTCTTTG
This sequence comes from Gymnoscopelus microlampas, assembly GCF_963454915.1. Taxonomy (NCBI): domain Eukaryota; kingdom Metazoa; phylum Chordata; class Actinopteri; order Myctophiformes; family Myctophidae; genus Gymnoscopelus; species Gymnoscopelus microlampas. Next base: position 19,141,769 of record NC_139953.1, read on the forward strand.
GTTGCTTCTATATCATGTTCCGCTATAAAGGATGTCAGCTTACTGTAATGGCTAAAATTAAAATAAGAAATTGTCCATTTAAGTTACAGTCGCACTAAGCACATGCAACTTTTAAAAAGTTAAGAGTAAAAAAAATTATATATTTCAAAATTATAAGGAATACATATCCTACAATTAATTTGTAGTACCAGTGCTCTGCTATGACCAGTGGCACAAACAGCTAAACAGTTAATCTTTTCTTCGGCTCCTAATGTAGCTTGATTACAGATACAATAAAACAGGCATCACAATAATCTATCTATGCTATGTTGATTAATTGAATACATAGGACCACAATGGAAACAAGTCCCCATGTCTTTTTTGTGTTATCCTTTTAGCCTGAATGTCTTACTGTACCTCTGTGTTGTCTACATTTCTGACTAATAAAGCATTTAATCAATCAATCAATCAATCAATCAATCAATCAATCAATCAATCAACCAATCAATCAATCAATCAATCAATCAACACTAAAATACACTGCACTATTAAAAGATGCTTTAGTCACGTTTCAGGGCTTCGGATATAAAACTGAGACTGCATTTGGGATAAAAGACTTACAAAAGTGTCTTTATTTGCATGTGGGACCTTGTCTGGCCAACCTACAAATATGCAAACATTCAAATGAGCTGTGGGTGAATAGGGTTGTCGATTTTGTTTGTGTTCCGTTTGACTGCTTGGAGGTAGAGGTTTGACTTTTTCTGACAGTTGATTCTACAGTATGTGTTCCCAGTGATTTTGCTTGCTTTACAGACCATTCTGGAAAGCTTTGTTTTGCTTTTCATGGTAAAAAAAGAAGAAGAAACCTAACCACAACATTATGTTTAAACAAAAATGAAGCACTATCGATGATTTCTTTGTAAACTTGAGAGAGTGTCTCTCTTTGCATGTTAATACTTCTATTGACGACCTCATTTAGACCCCTTGAGCATCAGAGCAAACTGATGTGCTTTAGTCTGTGATTTCTGGTTGGGTTGGGTTGCATTTTCTTGCCCCAGTTACCTACAACTTTTCAAGTGAAGAAACTTGCTTTTTCTCACCTTGGAAATGTCAGACGTATTGTTTTTTAACAAATTCACAGAGGACCTAGGTGCTTTTTCACCCATTGTAACAGTATGTGCCGTACAGAAGTATCATCAGGGTCATCCATTTGTGAGTTCACACACGCACACACACACACACACACACACACACACACACACACACACACACACACACACACACACACACACACACACACACACACACACGCGTACATACACGCGTACATACACGCGTACATACACGTACATTCCAACAAGGTTTAAGGTCTTCTTGTGTACTGGTACATAAGAGTCAAATTATTATGTTCCTCTTACATTGTAGCAGCATTAATAATAATATAGAAGGAATAATATTATTATAATCAAGGAAGAATACAGTTTGTCTGTTGTCGTAGTGTTTAAGGTGCTTGAAGGTGCTATGCGCAAGGTTCTTAGTGTTATGTTTCAAATATCTATTATACACATCTGTGTAATAGATGTTTATAACCTACTAGTAAGGACCTTGCACACAGCATCTTCAAGCACTTTAGTCTATATATATTATACATCTGTAATATATAGTACATCTGTGTACCAGCTCAGTGGCTTATGGTTAGAGTGTCTGCCCTGAGATTGGGAGGTTACCTAAACGCCACCTTGCTTGACACTCAGCAGCATCAAGGGTTGGATAGAGGGTAAGTCCCTGCGACAAACTAGCGTCATGTCCAAGCAGTGTACTTGTAAATCAAGCTGCCTCACGCAAAGGAAACGAGATAGGCTCCTGACCTATTAGTCACATAGCTCGGATTCCTTAAGGCCACTTACTTGTTATAAACATATGTGTGCGTGTAAAAGCTGTAAAGTGACCTGTCCAGGCCATTGTTCAACAACACCCAGGGTGCTTCTGACCCCAGACAGGCAGTCAGGGGCGGGCGACTGCCTGTCTGATACACACATGCAGGCATGCACAAGCACACATGGGGGAAATTATTGTTATTGTTCCATTGGGTATACTACTATGATCCGTAACAATGGGGTCAGCTCAGCTGTATTGACAGTGCAAATGTGTATTGTATTAAAGTGCATTAACTGCAGATTGCAGACTGCAGACGCTGCTCTGTGTACAGTGCATTAAACAATAGGATAGTTGTTCACATTATTACTTTCACGATTCATCTGCATGTACAGTAAGAGTCAGTAACACAGCATGATCTATGATTGTCATTTCATAAAGGAAAGAACAATAGATAGTGTAGATAGATCAATTCAAGAAAGAAGGACCAAGAAAAGAACTGAAGTTCAAGGAAAGAACGGAGGAACAAACAACTGAGAGACAAAGTATGAAAGTGTTGTGTGTCTTGTGTATCAAAATGTTAATCTTTCAGATCAGAGACAGTCAAAGAGGAAATGCAGTGCTGGGTGTTGCCAACACACTCACTCACAGTTTGCCTGCATAAAAACACACATGCAACGCACTTGCACACAGTTTGCCTGCATTAAAAGACACACACACACACACACACACACACACACACACACACACACACACACACACACACACACACACACACACATACAATTTACACACACATAGTTTGCCTGCATAAAAACCACACACATACAACACACTCACACACGGTTTGGCTGCATAAAGACACACACACCCATACAAGGGCAGGATGAAGCCGTAGCACAGTGTTGCACTCTACAGAGCAGACAACACACCAGCATGCTTTGGGTGAGTTGGGTCTCTTTCTGCAGCTATATCAATGATTAACTGTGCTATTAAATGTATGATAAAGCCTAGTAATGTTTTATGATACAATAAGATATATTTATTGTTTATTTTCCTTTTATCTTTTTATGTATTTATTTTATTTCATCAGATTAATGTTATGGTTAGCCCAACCAAAACATGACCTTTTTAAAAATCAATATCTAATCCTATTTTAAAGCGGCACTATGCTTTTTATGAATGAAATGCAAATCTGTATGGTAGAGTATAATATTAGAGTATATTGATAGTAGAGTAATACAATATAACTTATACAATTGAGGTGGTTGTATTTTGTCTCCCTACTCTTCTATTGAGACATTTAGATCATGTCAAAGGTCATGTCTCACCTAGACACAGGATCTGACAAGAATTTTGACCTGATGATCTAGATTCAATTTGTCCCCTGAGCAAGCAGGCAGGCTCTATTAGCTCAATGGTAAACTTTTCAGGGACTTCAAAATCCAGGGTAGAAGAGGAAAGTTACATAGTGCAGCTTTAATATGAGTATGAGAGTTGTGCCTCCCTCCTTTTCTGATATTTAACCGATCTTGAACCAAGCAAGTTAATTGAGAACAAATTCTCATTTACAATAATGAGACCACACCACGGCAAAAACAATACATTTGGAAAAACAGAAAATCTAAATACTACACAAACATTAGGGATATAATATATCCTATGAGAGGTTTAGGATATGGTTTCTGTGAAATGGGACTGAGCTGTACTTTTTTTCCGGGAACGCATCTGTGTCACTTTAGATTTGCTGTGAGCTTGTAGATCTGCTATATTTTTTTTTATCCTGAAAATTATTAACTCAAATATTTGCATCTGGGGGTCCCTGGAACAAAATATTTTGAAAATGGGGGGGGGGGGGGGATGAATACATATAATTTTGGCGGTCCTTGACATGAAAAAAGTTTGGGAACCACTGATATAGCAACATAAGCTTTTTAAAACTTAAAATGTTCACTTTAAAAATATATATATATTCAAAGATTTGCAAAAATGCTCACGATTTTTCAAAAAAATAGCCAAAGAAATCTAAAATGACAGAGATGCGTTCCCGGTTTTAAGGTGTCTGTGAATGATGGTGTTTTTCATACAGAATGTTGACCTTGTTTGGTTTCTTGTGTGTGTAGGCAATCAGAGCTCTGTTGGCACTGGGCTTGCTAATGGCATCATCACACAGTGCCAGGAAAGGACGGAGGGTTTTAGTAGAGCTGGAGCGAGGCATCGGTCAGAGGGAGCGATTCTTCAGCATTTCCAGTTCACGTATCGCTAACATGTCTCTTTCACCCTGGACCTACAGGTGAGAGACACTTAATATGCTAACATGAAGGAAATAATGAAATAATCAATTATTATCGTAATTTAATTCTGAACAATACAGGTGAATTTTTAAGGCCTGAAGAAAACAAACTACTGTAAATTACATTGACAAATGTCATCCACAAAAGAAGATAAAGTAAAATAAAATGATTAAACACTAATGATAAAAGAAAAGTAGTGATAATGATTAGAAAACAACAGTAGATTATAAATTCATATCGTGATGGCAGAGAATAAGTCAGGTGTATTTGAATAGGAAACAACAGTAGATTAACATAAGGTCATGTCGTGATGGCAGAATATAAGTCAGGTGTATTTGAATAGGAAACAACGGTAGATTAATATAAGGTCATGTCGTGATGGCAGAATATAAGTCAGGTGTATTTGAATAGGAAACAACAATAGATTATCATAAGGTCATGTCGTGATGGCAGAGAATAAGTCAGGTGTATTTGAGGTGATGGCATGCAGTCAAATATTGAGCGGTTAGTTCTCCATCTCTCTTTACGCCCCTTACCCCCACCACTCTGCTACTTCCTTCCCTCAAACCTTTTATCTGTGATTTTTACTTCTTAAACCGCCTCTCTACCTTTCTTTTCCCCTCTACTCTCTCTCTCTCTCTCTCTCTCTCTCTCTCCAGGGAAACATTTGATGCGTCTCGGGTTCCGAACAGGATCTTCCATGCCCACTGTCTGACCTCCGGTTGTCTGACCGTCCAGAACGGAGAAGAGGATATGAGCCTGGAGGCCAAACCCATCTACTACCAATTCCCGGTCCTCCGCAAGTAAGGCGTTCATTTCAACAGCCTCATTTCAACGACAAAAAGCTGCCCTGGTTTAATTTTAAACGTCATTCTGGAACAAAGTTAGATACTGAATAAGAACTGTTTGTTTTGTTTCCCAGGCTACCCCTGTTTGTGTCCTGGGTTTGTTATTTGTCCTGCATGCTATTAGCGCTCTAATTGTCCCCATTTGGATGATTTATAATGAAAAGAGCACTGATTGGATACAGTACATTAACCTCTTAAGCAATATTTTGTTGTACGACGTTATGTAAAAATAGCAAAAATAGCAGATTGGCTATTTTCAAAATGATTTGATATTTGGAGGGAAATTTTAGATTTCTTTTATTTTTATTTTTGGGGGAAATCTTCCCAAAATGCTTAATTTACTTTTATCATCCCTTACCACAGGGTCAAAAAACGTCAAAATGGGGTCAACAGTGGAGGCAGGAAGAGAGGGAGGACATATGTCTTCAGACTCGGTGTGGAAACAGTGGCGGTGGGCTGCACCTGTGTGAAGCCCAGTATCGTACTACATGCATGATGCTGGGATGAAGACATTGGTTTACATTGCAAATTCAAGTGTTTTTTAAGTGATGTATTATTCTGTCCAACCAAAGAGATGTTTCAATCATTTCTGAGCTTCTCAGGGCAGTTGATGTAAATGGAATTGAAATGTTGGGACATAATGGTATGTAACATGTACATGGTATATAATATATTATTTAATAAAACAATTATAAATTCAACAAAAATATATATGAATAAATATGTCATTGGTCAAATATGTATAAAACCCAAAGACACTTTTACTTTCAAATTCTTTAGAAAAAATTGCCAAAACGGCTGATCTACAAGCTCACAATGCGACATTTTGTGATTTTTTTGGGTACTTTTGTGTGACACTCTACATGGCGAAGCAGGGCATTCATTTAGGAAAAAACATAAACAGTTGAAATATGGAGATACAAGGTTTCAGCCCGACAGCAACGGTGTGTAATGTACTGTAGTGCAAATCAAGCTCTTGAGAGAACACGTCAAACTACAAAGTGAGAAATAATGACAACCAGAGCGAAGCTGTGAGTTCAGTCAAGCTTCTTTTTACTGACCATGCCGAACAGAGACAGTCAATTCAGTCCTTAGGACACATCAACACACAGACACAGCAAATACAAACCCCAAAGTACAGCTCCCTAATTACAGTGCAAACGTTTTAGACATCACAGTCAAGTCAGTATGACTCAAAAACTCCAATTTCAGCACCAATTGATCCATTTCCCTCTCTGTCTTTCCCCTTATCCAGGTGTTTCTTGTAGGAATTCCTCTTATTCCTTATTACAGTGACACATGCTAAAAAGCAAAGTGCAACTATTGGCGAGTCAGAAAAAAACAGAAAACGATTTGACGTTCCAACCTCCTCATCTCTGACAGCTGAATTTACTCTATGTTGAATTCTTTGCCTCCATGTGTGATCTGTCTGCCTGTTGTTGTACATTTATCTAACTGCACTTAATGTATTTTATGTGTACGGTTACTGTATGTGCTTTTGAGTTGTGCTTCTTCAAGTCAGAGTGCAGTCAGTGCTCTAAATCTAACAGACTAAAATGCCTTTCATATCCTACTACTGCACTATGCTACAATTATAATCTAAAAGGTTTCTATAGTTTCTGTCAAAAGGCAAAACGCAGCAGAGCTCCTTATGTTTCAAGCTTACATTGTAGTGGTTTAATTTCACTTTTAATTCTCGCCTAAACACTGTGGAACAAAAAATCTAATCTAATGCGTCATTTGTCATTCATAAATTATTTGCTAAGATGCCAGACCTAACAATCTACGTTTTCATGTCCTCAGGTAAACTGTACAATCCAAAAATAGTGCAGCAAAGAATTAACGTGCGGTCAGCGGAACTAGGGGAAATGGCAGAATGGTATGAGCGAGTGTGTATGTGTTTGTACCTGTGCCTTGTGTGAATGTCTGTTTCTCTATTGTGTGTGCAGGTGCATATTTGTGTGTTTGTGTATTTATCTCTGTAAGTGCACGTGTTTGTATATGTTTGTATGCTTGTATGAGTGTGTGCACTGTGCATACAGTATGTGTGTGTGTGTGTGTGTGTGTGTGTGTGTGTGTGTGTGTGTGTGTGTGTGTGTGTGTGTGTGTGTGTGTGTGTGTGTGTGTGTGTGTGTGTGTGTGTGTGTCTAGTGTCTAGTGTCTACTGGAAAGTACTACTGTAGCCTATCTGAAACAGAGGCTGAAGGGTTCTGAGACTGTAACCACATTAGCTATGACTGAACAGGTTTTCTAACTACATCTTTTACGGTTCCTCATGCACATCATTTCTCCAAAACTAAAAAAAAGTCACTCTTGGTAACACTTTAGATAAAAAGCTGGAACTAAAACGTTTGGGAATCACTGCGTTAGCTTACAATTCCCTTTCCTCCTAATTAAAGTGTAATTAGACAGTAACAACATGAAACAAAATTGGGTCTAACAGTCAACTCCTCTCACTGAAGATCTATGAATTGATGGCTTGTTCAATTAAGTGATACCTAAAGAAAAATAATTTATTACACATGCTCAGTAATGTCTTGTATAACAACCATAATTTACCATCCATTTTCATTGTTACTGTCTTGTTAAACCAGAATTGGGGAAATTATGCACTTGTCATTTACAGTTCCCACATTCTGCTCTGACTCAGCTCTAAACTGTTCTTCAATTGTCATATAGACTCCTCTCTGTTAAAAATCTTACACTGAACCTTTTTTTGTGTAAATTATTTAAGGCTAATTTATAACTTACTATGTCGCATTTTTGCCCAGCAACAGTTGTGGATTTGGCATACGACTTATGAATCTTTACCCCCCACGCTCCTTTAGAAAAACAAAGACTGTTTTGGAGTTTCTCCATGAAGAGTTTATACAACTTGTTGTAGAATCGTTACAGCACACATAAAACACAAAACCTTGCCTTTTCTCCTGGGTTTATTTTCAAGTACTTTTGATTCCTGCACTGTTTTGATCTCCTTTTTTCATTTTTTTAATTCATGACAAAAAAACCCCCAGCTCTACTCTCTTTCTCTCACCCTGTCTCTTCCTCCTTTACTCCCTCGCTCCACTTGTCTACCGGCAGGCTTCTTCCTTCATTTCCTTGTTCTTCCTCACTTCCTCTGCATGTTTATCCTGCAAGACACAAGAGACAACAATCGTAACATCAGTAACATCATTTGCATTTGTGAAAGCCTTAGCTTGAAAGAGAAGAGAACAATAAACATTTGAGCAAGAATATAAAAACTCTACCCCATGTAAAATTCATGAATGTCAACAAGGATAAAAATGGAAATGTTCCAGAAGTTTTTTTTTGGGAATGCCAAAAGTAATCTTATCAAACAGAATGTTTATTTAAGAATAAAATATGGCAAATAGACATAGTTATGGTAGGCTTTTGACATGACAAAGTATGGGTGTTACCAATGATAGTTAATAGATAATTCGCCATTATTTAACTGCCAATATTGTGACAATAGTTCATGTTTCAACTTGTCAACTTGTTCATGTTTGCTATTGCACACCTACCTGCAATTGTAGGCTACATTTATTAGGCCAATCAAGGACTACTCAAGTACTCATGGGTTTTAAGCATTTCTATTCATTGAAAATGGTGTTGAAGTTAATCATGATTGTTTGGCTCCTGTCTCTCCAACAGTACCGGTGATCCTCTATTAGATTGTGAGAAGATACCAAGTATTGTAGAGGAGGTGGGGTGTTTGTTTAATTCAAGAGCTCTCTAAAATGTTAAATGATCATGTGAATGATGTGGCGCCTCAAATAATGTATTTAGAATTAGATTTGTGAAACAGTGTCATTGTGTAGAAAACTCCTGGAGCGTAGTTAGCCTTATTTGAGTTAAGTGTTTACCAATTACTAACTGATGTCATTTCATTTGGAAGGTTCCACCGACTTCCGGGCGTCAAGTTGACGCTCATGTGTGGAAGCACCCAATTGGGGGAGAGCTGCCAGTGCCCTTCATGGGAGAGTATTTCCTTTTATATCTTTGGGAAAAAAACAACATTTTCTATTTTATGCCAGACTTATTTTTTTGTGGTTATTCAAGTCATCAAGTGCCTAGGCTGAACTGTGACTGTACATTATGCCATATGCTGCACGGGAATGTTTTATCTGTGTTTTTAAATAAATACAAAAAATCTGCATTCTTGGACTTAAATTCAATTCTTTGGCGCCTTTAGCCACCAGCCAACTGTTACAGTGAAATTAACAATATTTGGAGTTAGGCCAACATCATGGCATGGTAACTAGGCTACTACACATCCCAAACCTCTACCAAAGTGTAATTGTGGTTTAATGTTCCGTTCCATTTCGTGTAGTAGTAGCAGCCATATGAGCCAGCCAACATGCACAATAGCCGAACCAGCTGTTGGACCTGAATGAAATGGAACCTTAATTAGTATAATTGGTAACACCTGTGTTTACAATTTCATGCCAATGTGGCAGCAGTGAAAAAAAGCTCTATTCAGGATTTTCTATTTGGAGTAGCCTATCTACATCAGTAGTTCTCAAACATTTCATTTCAAGGACCCCCAAAATGATATGTATTTGGGCACGGACCCCCATCTGAAAATGTTTTGTGCCAGGGACCTCCAGAAAAGAAAAGAAAAAAAAATTAAATGACTTACAGCCAAGAGAAAAGAAAATATGTTGCAAAAACTTTCTGTACCTTCTCCTGCAGCCTCTCCAACATGGCGGCCAGCAGAGCCTCGCGGTTCTCCTTGTTGGCCTCCATCTTCTGCTCCAGCTTCTCCTTGGCGTTCTTGATGAAGTTGTTGTTCTCCTCAAAGGCCTTCTGGATGACCTCGCGTTCATGCTCCCTCTTCTCCGCCAGGTGCTTCAGCAGCTCCGCCCCCTGGCACTAGAGGGCGACACACACAGAACAGAGGTACAGTCGACCATAGACACGGAGGCAAGCAGCTGGTAAACAACACACATTTTTAGTCATTTTATCTTTCCAGGTTGTTGTGCAGTATCTCAACTTTTCTTTGAAGTGACCTTTTTTGAATAATTGATTCATAGACTACACACAGAGGAATATGGGTATCATTTCTGTACCCAAAAGGTACATTTGTCATTAAAGTACCCTGTGCATTGGTACAGGCTACTTAAATGGCCCGTATGGTGACAACTGTGGACCTTTACCTAATTTTAAAGGTACAACATCGTTGTTGGCCACTTAAGGTACGTTGTTGTACCTTTTTTTTGACCAGGAGGAGGAGCTACAGCACTCAGATGAAGTTTGTGAGGGAAAAGATAGAGAGAGATTTAACAGTATCTTTTGTTTTGAGCAAATGTGTTTACCTTGGTGATTAGTAATAAGATACACTCATTGGAGTAAGAAGCACTTAAAACTAGAAGTTGTTGACTCAACATCAATCTGCTGCCAGTCTGCATGGTCAGAGGCTGGTCTGGAGCCAAGAGCAGACAGGCTACATGGCCGACTTGGAACATTTACATTTTCTATCCTGTGACCTGAAGATGTGACCTATAGGTCACATTATCTTCACAGGTGTCATAGGAGAGTAAAATGGCAAAAAGGTATTGGCATCAACTGGAAACATCAATGCTCCTTAAAAATAAACAAACGTGGCACTGAATACATATTTTCACCTTCCATCGTCCATTACATTGAAATGATGAATTCATGGATATTTAATTGCTTGCTTTAGGCTTTTTGCTTTCCTTCCACAAGCTATATGTCCCTCCCTTAACCCCTAACTCCTCTCTCCTCTCCTCTCCTCTCCTCTCCTCTTCTCTATTGTCATCCTTTTTTCTATCCTCTCTTTATGCCCATCCCTCTCACCTTTCTCCTCTCCTCAGCAGCCTCCAGTTTCTTCTGGATCTCCTCCAGGGAGGGGTCTCGGCGCTGCGGCATGGAGGTGTTGAGGTCCGGCACACCATCAAAGGATGGGGGCTTGAGGATCACCTCGAAGGCCTGGCCAGAGGCTCGTTTGTTCAGTTCAATCACCTCCACGTCCTTGATGACACACCAGCCGCCCAAATCCACGGCATCTGTCAGGGTATGATGATATATATACAGTATGATATACAGGAGTGTTTCCCAAGCACTGGGTCGGGACACATGTTTGGTTCACGGGCCCATTTGTATGGGTCACGAGTAAGTAACCATTTTTTCCCCCTTACTATGTTTTTTTTGGTATTATTTCAAAAAGTACAAAAAATCAAACATTTTAAGAATTGAAAGAATATTTTGAATATTCAACAGAATTTCATTTCACAAAAAAATAAAGAAATTCCATTAAAAAAGTAGTGAAAATAGCCGATCCACAAGCTCACAACTTGTCGCAAGCTTGTAGATCGATTATTTTCACTAGTTTAGGTCCTGGGGAAACATCATATGTCTCTTATGGGTCTCGAGCTAAAACGTTTGGGAACCACTGTTATACTTGTGTGTATTTTTTCTCAGAAAATAAGTCATTTTACAATAATCTTTTTATTCAGGGATTAGGGGCAAATAACGGACCTATTGAATCAATCGGTCTGTTATTCTTTATTTTGTTCAAGGTTTCTTTATTTTATATTTTCACAAACAGGTCAATAACAAAAAGCATACAAAAACAGTGTATGTTAACCCCCCCCCCCCCCCCCCCCCCCCACAAAGAACCTAGAACTAAATCTGTATTATTCCGAGAATATGTCCTATTCTCGGAATAATACAGATTTAGTTTTGCTTGGACCTTGCTTCCACAGTCTCCGCACATGAAAGGGCTCCGCAAAGCTTCAGTAAAAGTTAAAGGACCATACCGGTGGTTTAGCCCATTGACTATGGTATACTTGGCATTACTGACATTACTGACCATTTTCCAAAGTATACTTTTATTTCTAAATGTTTTTTCTTAAAGACCACTTTCAACCTAGCATCCCTATTTTGAGCACGCATGTCACTATAGACCAGATCAGTAGATCAGTGGTTCTCAAACTTTTTCATGTCAAGGACCCCATAATTGACACTTATTAGCCCGCGGACCCCCATTTAATGACATTTATATCTCTGGGACCCCAATTTATATTGTAAAATCAATGTTAATTTAACTCTGAGAGTGTCCAAATGGAACCAAATGGATTTGGTTCCGTTCCATTTGGACACTCTCAGAGTTACAGACCCATAAAGGTCCATTTGGTTCCTACCCATCATTTAGCTGGGGACCCCCTGGAGCCCCCTCAAGTACCCCTGGGGGTCCCCGGACCCCACTTTGAGAACCAATGCAGTAGATAACAAACGTGTACAGCGTTTTTTCCAGGTGGAATGTCTATGGATATCTACACTACATAAAATAAACTGTCCGGAACATTAGCTATGTGTAGTTTGTCAACCTGTGGATATTTAGAACAAAATAATATATTTCAAATAGTCAATTAACAATAGATAAGTGATAACTGGAAGACACCTTATTTCTGTCTTCCAGAAATAAGGTTAATGAATAATACTGCTCCATTGTGATGCTGGCGGAGTTATCTACCCGGAAATACATCATCAAGAATCAAACTGTTTCGAACATTTTCAAAATAGCAGATCTACATGCTCACCTCACATCATCGCGACACGTATGGTTGTAGATCGGCTATTAAAACGAAGAAAGGAACTGACACACAAGGTTTCATGCTACAGCAGATATGGAGTTAATACTGATGTGCTTTATGTCACCTTCTGCTTTGTATGAAGGCTTGTCTGCAGTCTGTGGATTCAGGCAGGCACACAACAGAGACACCAGGGGGAGCTCTTTCATCTTCTCTTTGTAGGCTGAGGACAATGAGCACACATCTTTTACAGTCTATGGCACACATGCACACACGCACGCACGCACGCACGCACGCACGCACGCACGCACGCACGCACGCACGCACACACACACACACACACACACACACACACACACACACACACACACAGCTTGTGTGGCCGCTGACAGCTGAATCTAAATCTCTTTTTAAGAAAATAATTGGCGTCATTAGTAATAATTGCATTGCCTGCATTGCCGGCAATAATAAATTATCTACCAATTAGTCTCTGCTTTGAGGAAAATGTGTGATGCATTTCTATTGAAGCAGGAAGAGGAGTTAAATATGCAGTAATTGGAAACAAAACCCTTCCATAAAAGAAAGATGATTAGTAAAAAGTTGCACATTTGTATGCAAATGTCTTATAATGACTCAATGATTTAATGGTAGTAATGCAGACCTCTTCCATGCATGCAGTCATTAAGATAAGATTAGATGTTAATATCTTTGGGTCACAAATTATGGGGAAATGTAATACATGTGCAGTTAAAGCTTCAATCTTCATTGTTATCTTAACTCTGATGAGTTTGGTTCCATCTGTACACTCTTAATACTGAGGATTTGACTATGTATGGTCAAGATATGGGTTTAGACAGAGGCGCACGTGTGTCTGTGCTGATGGTTCATTTGACTGCTGTCACTGCACTTACCTGCAAGGGTCATTTTGTCTCAGGGTCTGTCTGTCTGTCTTTCAATCTGTTTGTCTGTCTGTCTGTGTGTCTGGCAGTGTTTCTGTCACGCCAGGGAAACTGAGGATCCTTCTCACTCTGACTCTGAAAGGAAAGAGAGACAGACAGGGGCGGGAGGGGTAGAAACACAATCAGAAAGAGGCAGGAAGAGAAAGAGCAACGGAGAGGAAAGAGGGAGAAAGAAGATGAGAGAAAAATTAGAATTTAATGAAATATAGAATTGGGAGTTGCGTCATGATGCACGGAATCCTGGATTGATTGTATAACCTACGGTTCAAGAGTAACAGGCCAAAATGTGAAGTGGCATATTATAGCCATATACCCATGAGGCCGACATCGGAGGTTCTTCCTTGGCCTACTGGGAGTGTGTGTGCAAAGTTTCACACCGATCGGTCCAACGTGCCTGATATTAGCTGACATACACGCAGACACACAGATGGACAGGGGCAAAAACATAATCTCCGCCTCCTAGCTGTTCCGGACTGGCCGAGATAATAAATAAACAAATAAATAAATTGCATTGTCATTTGTAGAGTCTCTGAGTTACAAATGGTTAAATTAACACTGAGGTTTTTTTTTACAAGCAAAAATAGTAAACTATTAGTCAGGACAGAAGTGTTATCTCTTTCTGACAAAAGTAGGAGCAAGCCTGGCATCCCTATTTTGGGCATGCTATTATGTCCAATCAATGTCCAAAGATTTTCCAAAATGTAAGACAATTCCCCCAAATGTCTGACAATCAAGTTCACGTGGCATGAATCATGATGTGACATTTTTTGAGCTTGTACTGTAGATCGGTTATTTTTGCTATTCATTGTACAACAAAGTATATAAGGATTTAGTGGTTAACGTCAGGAAATAGATTAGGACAGTGAATGAACAGGGGACATTAGCTCTAACCAAATACCAGAACTCCAGTGAGGTCAAAACAAATCCACAATGTCCAAGGCCCTCTTGAGAGGAGAGGGAAATCTAGGTGTCCCTTCTAGCCAACACCAGGGTTTTAAAGTCTCAATGGAAGCTTAGGCTAGGCAGAACACCTCCAGCCACTGAAGATGTAGTAGAAGTTATATTGTACTGATGTACAGATTGGTTAAAATAACATTTAATTCATTTAAATAAGTCTAGGATTGTAGCTTTAACATCAGAGCATTACAATATCATTCAAAGAAAATGTATATCTTGAGTATATTAACAGTTATATGTTGATTCACGCTAGTAAAGCAAATTAAATCTGCTCAGACACTGCAAAGAGCAAAGCTGATAGAGAGAGAGATGCAAACTAGGCAGAGAGAGAGAGAGAGAGAGAGAGATGGAAGGAGAGAGCCCAAAAATCAAAGCCAAGTGTAACCACTCCCATCAGCTGCTTCCCTTCTCTCTCTCCCTCTCTCCCTCTCTCCCTCTCTCCTCCATGTTAGATGGTATGCCCAGTCAGCACTGAATTTATGTACATGTGAAGGATGCTGTAAATCTGTCCCTCCTCTGCTATGCAGGCCTTCATGGACTCGATAGAGACAACTTTTATTTAACCTGCAGAGAAGAAGCTCTCTCCTATACAGACAGACAGACAGACAGACAGACAGACAGACAGACAGACTGTATTTATAAGTATTTATTGTACAAATGATAGTAGTATAAAAAAATAAAACTACATCAGAGAAGAAGCCCACTAAACTGTATGCAATAGTTCACTATGTGAAAATGGCTGCCTGAGACAGAGAGAGCTAGAGTGAAGGAGAGAGAGAGAGCGAGGGAGGGAGAGAGAGAAGTCTCATTAAGTGCATTCACTCCTCTGACATGCCCCCCTAGAGGAACGACCACACAAGGACGTGTATGAAAAAAAAAACCTCATACTGCATGCACACACACACACACACACACACACACACACACACACACACGCACACGCACAGTAAACGCACTACCGCTCAGTTGTGTCCGGTGCAATAACATCCATTTTCTACTGTAAAGGACACCTGGAAGAACATGCTTGCACGTAGACACGTGCAAGCATACACACACACACACACACACACACACACACACACACACACACACACACACACACACACACACACACACACACACACACACACACACACACACACACACACACACACACACACACACACACACACACACACCTGCTCTCCTCATCTTGTGAAAGCACCCAGGTTGCTGATCAGTGAAATGTTTCCTGCAGGGGTAAGCTGTCCATTGCGTTTGTCAATAGAGAAACGGAGAGGGAGAGAGAGAGAGAGAGAGAGAGAGCGAATGCTGCAGAGGGAATGAACTTGGTTGTAAAAAGGCCACAATACACTTGGAGAATAGTTTCATGACACATTTTCCCCTTCCTTTTCTGTAGCATAGCAGAGAGACATGAGCCTGAGGACAGAGAGACAAGGACATTCAATGATGCAACACAGGTCTCCGGCTGGAACTGAGCCAGGGATATATTATTTGCTATTACGTTATTATCCACCGATGTGCCCCATCATTCCATGTTTTTGTTCTGCTTCCGCTTTCACTATACTTACACAACACTTTAGCATTGTTCTTTTGCACCTGGTGTGCTAGCTGAGTCTGGTAAATGTACACTTTAGGCGTCGAGCCAAACCCGATCACTCATTAGATGCTGTAGGGAACAAACCACTCATTTACAGGACGGTCTAGACCACTGGTTCTCAATGTGGGGTCTAAGCGCTCTTTAAGGGGGTTCCAGCTAAATGATTCATATCTGTAGGAGCCAAATGGACCCTTACGGGTCTGTAACTCGGAGAGTGTACAAATGGAACCAAATAGGCCCTTACGGGTCCATTTGATTCCATTTTTACACTATCAGAGTCAAATTAACACTGATTTTACAGTCTAGATTAAAAATCTTGTATCAAATGGTGGGGTGGGGGGGGGGGGGGGTTCCGTGGTCTAATGCATTGGTTCTCAAAGTGGGGTACTTGAGGGGGTTCCAGGGGGTCCCCAGCTAAATGATGGATAGGAACCAAATGGACCCTTATGGGTCTGTAACTCTGAGAGTGTACAAATGGAACCAAATGGACCCGTAACTGGTCCATTTGGTTCCATTTGTACACTGGGGTCCCAGAGATATAAATGCCATTAAATGGGGGTCCGTACTCCGTAGCCCTAATGCATGTCAAATTGAAATTAAAATGGTAGAGAATCACTGCTAGAGAGACGTAAAAATCTAATCTTACGGGGGTCCCTGGCTTATCTTTTCAAATGGGGGTCCGTGGGCTAATAAGTGTCAATTTGGGGGTCCTTGACATGAAAAAGTTTGAGAACCACTGGTCTAATGCATATCAAACTGGGGGTCCTTGAAATGAACATGGTTGAGAATCTCTGGTCCAGCACCACCCTGCCACCCTGCCACTACTACAGCCTGTACACTCTTGGAGCAGGTGAGTCAGATATTAATCCCTGCATCCCGGCTGTGAGGCAATGTTTCACATCTCATATCCTTCAATTATGCATGGATTTCAATGTACTGTAGGAAGCCAGCCAGAGATATTCTGCCACGTTGTGGCTGAAATATATAAAACGAATATCAAAATATATCAAAATATATCAAATCAAAGGTGCAAAGTACTTAAAAAATAAAATCAGCAAGAGAATAAAAACACTAATATAACCATAAAATGTGTGGTGAGAAATAAAACATGGAAGAATGGAATAAATCGAATAATAAAAATTATGGAAAAATAATTATGGAAAAATAATAAAAAATCAAAATTATGGAAAGGCCTTTCAATTAAAGCATGTTTTAAGGGATTTAAAAGAAATGTTAAAATGAGACATTGATTTAAGCCTGAGATTGTTACATCATTGTAGCCTATTAGTCTTACCATGGCAACTACACATAGTACTGTACATTTCTCAATGTTATTCTAATTCCAAGAGTGTACCAATGGAACCAAATTGGACCCGTACTGTGCAGTTTTGTTTTCAGTATTAAAAAGCAAAGAACAAGGAGCCTTTGATTTGTCAAAACAAATAGTCCAAATGATTGAAACCACACTAAAATGTAATTGGGCTGAGATCTACAGTATGTGTTCACCATAATGTAGAACAACACACATTTACCCATATTTAGCACGCCGATGATAGAAAATGAGGGCTGAATTCCATTATTGTATGAATGTACAAACTGGTTTTCTTGCTGCCAAATGCTTCAGATTTAAACATATATTTTCTAAAATTATGTCCAGTGTAAGCCAATAAATAATAACATAATCCATAATGGATTTAGTTTTCCCCATCCCCAGCAGTCATTATGAGAGTAAGTATCAAATGATCTTTTAATGGCCAGATATCACATTTTGATATGAAACTTCCTATGCAGGCTCTACCACAGATGGCCCCAGTGACCTGGACAAACTGTCTGACTCCCAAGAGATATCAACTTTCCAAGAGAGAATCGAAGGTAAGTTTCTCTGTTGACTATGGTGGAATTCAAACTGTATTATGCTAATGCAAAGCATGTTGTGTTTGAATGCAATTAACAAGGACAGGGTTGATTGTGGGGACAAGCTGTCCTTTTCCCTAAGTTTTTAAAATAAGGCACTGAACGGAGAGGAAACCAAATATTTACTGCTCATCTAAGAGGGGAGATATTGGGCGTGTGAGCTTCAGGCATGGCTACTTGTCAAACAGTATTGTAGTAGTAGTGTTCTATTCGATACCAGGGTCTACATCCCCCAATAGAAGAGTAGGGAGTCCACATCCAAGCACTGCAGATGTATTTATATTGTATTAACATACTCTAGCTATGCAGGAAGACAACAAGATAAGTACACAGTCCACCTCTAGGTTAATTGATACGGTTAATTTAACGCTGACAGTTTACAAATGTATTTTTTTTGTGTCTCTGAGTTTAATTCACACTAAAGCTTGAGTTACACTTCATTTGCGAGCCTTGCTGCGTGCCGAAAATAGCAGATCTACAAGCTCTGTGTACTGTAAAAGATACATGACATGTCAACAACGAGGGAGCATCAAAGTAAAGCATAGCAGCATGACGAACATCTCAGTGGGTACACTGACGGTGGAACGGCTCAAACACTAATAACCTGTCTTGTCCCATCTGATCTATCGATCCCTGATTAATAGTTGCATTATGCAATGGCAAGAAACTTCTGTGCATACATTATGTGCATTACCTGACAGTGCAACCTGCTTACACACACACACACACACACACACCCACACGCGCACGCATGCCCGTGCATGCGCGCGGGCACACACACACACACACACACGCGCATGCGCGCACACACGCACGCAGCACACACACACACACACACACACACACACACACACACACAGTATCTCTCTAGCATGCAGGAGTAAAGCTGCATTATGGCACAGATGGAGGATCAATAATAAATGACACAGACTACACAGAATGTGAGCACACCTAGCGCGCTCTCCTCCCTCTCTCTCTCTCTCTTTCTGTCTCCTGACAGCGGGCGACACTGCACACTGCATCATTCCTGTCTTTACTCTGCTAGTCCTGTCTCTCACACACACACACACACACACACACACACACACACACACACACACACACACACACACACACACACACACACACACGCTAATACGCTTTCTTGCTACACTGCTCCTAGGTCAGAAACATACAGTACTGTCCATATATTTGGTTGTATCTTTGACTTACCCTCTTTTCTATGATTCTTTGGTGAGGATAGAGGTGGTAACTACGGTTACCCTGTCTGGCTCCTCAGATACAGGCGCCGGGGCAACAGCATCAGCAGCAGCAACACTTCTGGGTGCATGACATCACCAGGCACAGCTCTTATTGGTACAGGCCACTGCCAGCATCAGTCTCCCCGAGCCAATGATAGGGAAGAGGAAGGAAAGGGGGGCGGGCTTTTGGTGTCTTTTGTGTTGTGCTGCAGGGTGGGAGATAAAAACTGTATTATAATTATGTGGTGCAGGAGGGGCATGTGTGTGTGTGTGTGTGTGTGTGTGTGTGTGTGTGTGTGTGTGTGTGTGTGTGTGTGTGTGTGTGTGTGTGTGTGTGTGTGTGTGTGTGTGTGTGTGTGAGAGAGAGAAAACAGGTGCACTGCTGGGCAATGCACAGATATCTAAATAATTTAGGTTTTTAACTGTAAACACAGGAACAAAGAGGAAATCTTTAGTGCATGAAAGACATGCAATTCATTGTGTGTGTGTGTGTGTGTGTGTGTGTGTGTGTGTGTGTGTGTGTGTGTGTGTGTGTGTGTGTGTGTGTGTGTGTGTGTGTGTGTGTGTGTGTGTGTGTGTGTGTGTGTGTGTGTACGCTCATATGCACATGCATGTGTCCTGTCATTGATTGATTGATTGATTGAAATTTGTATTAGGCAAAAGAATGTAAAACAACACAGTTACATTTATAATGCTTTTGTCTAAAAGGTCCGGCCAAAAAAGTCCTTGCGGGCTTGTTTCCGTTGGGGTCCTAACATGCTGTACAACTTTTAGTCACAGCATATATCATTTTACACTAATACACTTATTTATTATAAATAGATTATTATTTATTATTACTACTGTTACTACTATGTAGGCCTACTACTAACATTATATTAACCACTTAAGCCCTTTATACTTTGTCGTACCATGAACAGTGAAAGTAGCTGATGTGCAAGCGTTGCATTGACACTTGTTGTGAGGTTATAGATTTTCGCAATTTTGGAATTTGTAAGAAAAAAAAGAAATACAAAGAAATCTTTACTTACAATGACATGCCCAAAAGAGGGATGCCAGATTGAAAGTGGTTAATTATAATGATAATTTGTGTTGTTTTTATTCATCCAGGCTGTAGGCTACAAATTGATTTAACATTAAAAGAATTGGAAATGGTCAAAACAGGAGAAGCACAGGGCTGAATGTGTTCCCGCCCTTTGATCTTCTATGCAGCTCACATATTCTACATGATGTCACTACACTGTCTGGATGAAAACACCATGTCGTCCATGTCGGGTGGAAACCTTGTATGTCCAAAACTGTTACTTTTCAGGAAATGGAAATAGAACCACATGTGTTCCAATGGATTCAATGTAGTTATTATTTAGTCATAAGCTCTTTTTTAATACTTTTCATTGGTTAAATGTTTATAAAACCCACACTTAATCACGTTCACTTAAACTTAATCTTCTATTTAAAAAGATATAAGTATAAATGAAGCCAAAAATAGCAGATCTACAAGCTTGTGAGCTTGTAGATCGCTGTTTTTGCTACCTTTGTGTTACACTCTAGAATGACAAAGTAGGGCATTCATTTACGAAAAAAATATGAATAGTTGAAATGTGGAGATACAAGGTTTCTATCAGACAGCGACGAATTGTGCACCATGTGTGCTAACACCGCCCTGATAGAGCGAGAGAGAGAGAGAGAGAGAGAGAGAGAGAGAGAGAGAGAGAGAGAGAGAGAGAGAGAGATAGAGGAGGTCACAGTCACATTAGGGTGTGTCCTGTTGCCACTGTCCCTTCTCCTCCTCTCTCTCTCTCTTTCTCTCTCTCAGATCTCTCCTTTTTTCATCTCCTCTCATCTCCTCCGCTGCACACATAAACCACCAGCCATTGACAGGAAATTCACATCTCGCACACACATTCACACACACACATCCTGGAAATGAGATCACTTGAGAGAAGACAGAAAAGACAGGGATTGAGCAGGAGGGCGCAGGAGAAACGTGTGTGTGTGTGTGTGTGTGTGTGTGTGTGTGTGTGTGTGTGTGTGTGTGTGTGTGTGTGTGTGTGTGTGTGTGTGTGTGTGTGTGTGTGTGTGTGTGTGTGTGTGTGTGTGTGTGTGTGTGTGTGTGTTTAATTGTTTTACTCTACTTGGAAGGAACAAATGTCCCCACAAGTATAGTAGAATTTCAGAAATAGACATTGTGAGGACTATTTTCCTGGTCCTCACAACCAGGATTTTTTAATTTTATTTTTATGGTTATAAGAATGTTACATTTACGCTTGATTCATAGTTGTGCGATGCTGTCACACACCCAAAATAGCTGATATACAGTGAGCTTCTCAGCTTGTAGATCAACAATTAAACGCAATTATACTCAGACTTGAGGGTTATGCTTAAAAAGGGCAAAAGGTGGTAAAATTAGAGAGAGAGAGAGAGAGAGAGAGAGAGAGAGAGAGAGAGAGAGAGAGAGAGAGAGAGAGAGAGAGAGAGAGAGAGAGAGAGAGAGAGAGAGAGAGAGAGAGAGAGAGAGAGAGAGAGATCAAAATGAAGGAGGTGGATGAGGAGAAGAAAGGGTGGAGGGTTGTGGGGGGGTTAGTAGGAAGAGGAGGATTTGGAATGTGAGATCACCAAACATCAAACAGATCTCAATGATGCAAAGAGAACATAGATGATAGGGAGGACGAGAGAGAGAGAGAGAGAGAGAGAGAGAGAGAGAGAGAGAAAGGGAGAAAACAGAGGAGGAGAGAAGGAAGGGAACCCATGAACACCCATGGGTGAAGAGAGGGGTTGGGGGGAGAAGGGTGAAAAAGGGACCCTGGAGATCTGGGATAAGAGATCAAACATATCTTGCTGGAGCTTTAAATAGATGAACAATAAAATCCTCAGTGTTCATTTAAATCCAAGAGTGTAATCAAAAGGACTTAAACTCTTTGGAGTAAAATGATGTAAGTAAGTAAGGAGTTAAATGAACACTGGGTATTTTACTGTGTAGAGGCACATAGACGTCTCTGAAAAGTAATACTGAACAAAGCTATCTAAGGATAACTTTGCCAGGGTTTTTGTGGTAAATCCGAGCTTTGTTTAGCGTGCACCCGTGTACAAGACGATTATTTAAAACATTCGCCTTGATTACGATTAATGATCGATTATAAAAACAAGTGAAATAGCAGATCTACAAGCTCACAACACGATGCGCTGTGTTGTGGGCTTGTAGATCTGTAGACAATACACTAGTATAGAGCCTTGAGGGACTGTGAATGGATGTTTACAATTTAGGTATTTTAGAAAGTGGGACACGCGCGCGCACGCACACACACACACACACACACACACACACACACACACACACACACACACACACACACACACACACACACACACACACACACACACACACACACACACACACACACACACACACACACACACACACACACACACACACACACACACGGCTGCTGTTAACTAACTGATCTAAAGTCTGACATCATCCTAACAATGTCTTAGGATGAGATCATCCCTACCTCACTCCTGCACTGACTCACTCCTCACACACACACACACACACACACACACACACACACACACACACACACACACACACACACACACACACACACACACACACACACACACACACACACACACACACACACACAAGGCATGTGCTTCTGTCAGTGTAGTGTAATTAGATTACAGGTAAAATACTGTACAGAATAATCTGATAAAGAAGGAATGGCTTTTCCCATCATTGATATTGATGACCAGGGCGTGGCCTCAAGACAAAAATGAAGTATACTTCAGCATGTATACATACCAGAGAAAATAGAGATAGAGATAAACTGTTTTTCTCCGAGCTTCTGTTATTTGTTTTAGGGCTGCATGGTATTGATTAAATCTAGATTTTCAATCTGTCACTTTTAATCAGTCAATAGTCTTTTAACTATTTCTTTTCAAATTATTTAGACCTTAAAATGACACTGTATTAGAGTACAAAATGATGGTGAATGTGCATCACAAGTAATCCGAACCCAAATAGACATCTTGAAATTCCTTAATGATGTTTACCTGCGGTTAAAGGCTTTTATACAGTAATACCAGACCAAGACAGGATCCATCATCAAAGCCAAATATTAAGTTGTATAATTTGTGAATTCATTTCCTGTTGATTGATTAATTTAGAATTGTACCCATGCTTTTCATGATGTTCAATGCCCCTCCCCCCCGCATATTTTAGATAGGCTATAGCCTACTGTATTGACATTCTATTTTGGTTTTAAAATAGTCTATGGCAGATAACCTCTGCACTCTGCCAAGGATTAGTTATTGTGACTTCAGGTACCAGTTACCAGTTATCACACCTCAGGTCTGTGATGTGCTTTACATGTGCCATGCAACTGCCTGCCTGGATTAGCCTGTTACTATGGCAACAAGGAAATGCAGGGACATATACTTGTAATGGACACATGGGATAATTCTACAGGTATGTGTGTGTGTGTGTGTGTATGTAAAATCTGGAATGTGATACTGAATTTGGTACTCTAGTGATGTATCCAAAGAAAACGGGTGTGGTGTTTTTCTTTTTTTTATCTGTGTGGTTTGTGAGGCGTGCTGAGTAGTCAAAGTGTTGCTGATTCACTCCCTGTCAATACCTACAGTAGTAATGCACAAGTGTGCGAAGATACACAACCCTTCCTTTTATCTACAGCATTCAAAATGAAGTATACTTATGAAGTTCACATAAGTACACTGCTAACAGCATCGGTGTCAATACATATCATTGTCTATTATTTTTTTATTTAGAGTTGCCAATTATTTTTACTCCCCTTTTCTCCCCAATTTAGTCATTATGCCAAATAATTCCTCCCCACACACATTTCTGTGTTTCAGAAATCCTCCCGGTGGGGACTCCTCACCTGCCAGTGAGGAGTCCCCACCGGGAGGATTACTCCTTCCGCCCAACACTCCCTGCTGACAGGTGCCGTCCCAGCCTGTAGGAGTATGTGCAATGACCAATATCACCCTCCCCCGAACACGAGCCAGTTGTGTTCGCATAGACCCCCGACAAAACCAGATGCACCATGGTGGGTTCGAACCCACAACCTCCATGGTGGTGGGCAGACACTTATCATTGTCTATTCACAGCCATATATCATATATAAACATAGACCATTTTCCTGTTCTTGGCTTTAATTTTAGATTTTGTGTTTGTCCACATGAATAATTGAGTCAGTGTTGGCTAAACATAATTGCATGGTTAATAAGTCATGGATGTTTGAATATGATTTGTTAATCAAACTTTTCTCCAGGAACAATTTTTGGCTAGACTTTGCAAATTAATCCACACTTTAAAGCTGCATTCCGGAACTTTATTTTAATGAATACAATCTTATTTGGTCTTTGGTCATGTGGGAGAAGGGTTCCCTTTTATGCCCATATATGAAGTTCCGTGTCAGGTATGACAAAGATATGGAGTCTAGGCCAGTCTATGACATCATGATGACATCGGTGTACTCTAAATCTGGACAACTGGCTTTCCATATGCCCACGACCGAACGGCGGTCACCGCACTCCCTCAAGTCCTCGCCGATGCGCACACCGAGTTTGAAGGCGGTCGGTCCCATATATGTGCATGACCACATATGGGCATAGCGGTCGGATCTGTGGTTATGGACAACCGCCTATCCAACCAACGCAACGGCGGGCATTGCACTCCCTTGGGTCATTGGTGACGCGAGCGCCGAGTTTGAAGTCGGTCGGTCGGACGGTTCTTGAGATATGTGAACTACAGACGGACGTACAGACATACAGAGATTTTGCGCATTTAAAGTAGGATGTTGTTGTGGAGAGGTGGGGTGGGCCTTGAGGATTGTTATGCTGTGGTAGTGGATATGCTTGTGGTGTAGAGCTCCAAACTTTGAGAACCACTGGGTCAAGGTAGGGCAGCGCTAGGAATGACCACTCCAGACTTGTTTTTGGTGGTAAATTCTGTTTACAACCACTGTGGTTGTAAACAGCCCTGACCTTGGATGCCTCCGCTGACAGCTCGAATACATAGTGTAACCCCTGCGCCTCTCTGTGCTAGAAAATATATATGTTTGCTCATGAGCCTAGCGTGTCCCTTCCTCTCGCCTGTCCACAGGGATCTAACCAACACCTTTACCAGATGTGTGGAGCGCACTTCCTCTGTGGTTGAATGCCCCGATCTGTCCACTGGCCGCAGGGGGTTTTGAAGACAGAGAGAGAGAGAGAGAGAGAGAGAGAGAGAGAGAGAGAGAGAGAGAGAGAGAGAGAGAGAGAGAGAGAGAGAGAGAGAGAGAGAGAGAGAGAGAGAGAGAGAGAGAGAGAGAGAGAGAGAGAGAGAGAGAGAGAGAGAGAGAGAGAGAGATGATGTTGATGTAGGGAGATAGCAGTTATCTAATCTTAAGTTTTTTAATTTGTTGAAGATAAGATAAGATAATAAGATAAACCTTTATTGATCCCTGCTGAGAAATCAGGTGTCATAGCTACAACAGCAGCAAGGTTGACACACAGGAAAGCACACAGTTAGGATAAAGTCAAACTAGAGTTTATAGTTTACAGTACATCTGTCCAGACTCCAGTGTTAAGTGTATTCTTTTGGCAAAATGTAAGCTAACTGCGGTCCAAAATGTAAGTTATCACTATACTGACATGTGTAAAACATGTTTTGTGAGGCCCCAGTGACCTTGACCGTTGACCACCAAAATCACATAATAATTTTATGCTATTAGACATTTGTGTGAAGTTCTGTCATAATTAGTGTATGAATTCAAGAGTTATGGCCAAAAACTAGTTTTGGGAGGTCACAGTGACCTTGAGCCTTGACCACTAAATTCGAATCAGTTCATCCTTAAGTCCAAGCAGATGTTTGTAATGAAATTCCCTCCAGACGTTCCTGAGATATTGTGTTCATGAGAAAGGGATGGAAGTACTTACGGACAAGTCCAAAACATCAAAAAGGAAGCATATAAACAAAACGGGATACATAAAATAAGATAAAATAGGTTAAAATAAAATAGATGAGATTCTAAAGATATATGAAATGGATCTCTGAATCTCTGAATACTGAATCTATGAATACTTTTGAGGAATTTTTTACTTTACTTGAGTATTTCCAATTTCCAATACTTCTACTTCTACTCCACTACATCTCAGAGGCAAATATTGTACTTTTACTCCACTACAATTATATGAAAACTGTAGTTGCTAGGTACTTTGTAGATTTTGATTATTATTACAAAACATACATTAACCAGCTCAGCCCCATATACATTTCGTCACATATATTTAAAAGATATTTATACATTTGAAAACTTGAAATGGGACATTCTGCATAATGAGTACTCTTACTTTTGGTACTTTAAGTACATTTCGATGTCAATACTTTTGTACTTTTACTCAAGTACATTTTGAATTCTGGACTTTTACTTGTAGTTGTAACAGAGTATTTCTATATTGCAGTATTGATACTTTTACTTAAGTAAAAAATGTGAGTACTTTTTCCACCACTGCTTGCATGTGTCTGTGTGTGTGTGCAAGTGTGCTTGTCTGTTTGTGCACACACCTGTGTACATGCATAAGCCCTCATGTGTCAGGGGTCAGAGGTGTAACACGAGTGCTTTGCAGTGACGGGCCGGCGTGACACTTATGATCCCCTTGAGTGAGGACCTCATCTCCAGGTCAGTGACTGTCAGACCTTCCCAAAAGGCACTGAGAAGGAGAATGTTAATTTTATGGTCTTCCAAGGAATACATCAAACATTTACCTGTCACTCTCTGTGAGGCCTAACTAATGTAGGTGCAAGTGTCTGCAAATTATCATTGTCACTGTGGTGAGCGAGATAGAGGATGTGTGTTTTAAAACATCTCCTGAAATCCAGAATAATGCCTTGCATGTGTACGTAGAGAAATAGTACGATGTATATGAGGGCTTTCATGGCAAACCCTTTATATACTAAGGAATAGATAAATTATGTATCTATGCATAATGATAGACAGATGGAGAGACAGTCGTATAGATACAACAAAAAATAGCCAGGCAGGCAGGCAGGCAGGCAGGCAGGCAGGCAGGCAGGCAGGCAGGCAGACAGACAGACAGACAGACAGACAGACAGACAGACAGACAGACAGACAGACAGACAGACAGACAGACAGACAGACAGACAGACAGACAGACAGACAGACAGACAGACAGACAGACAGACAGACAGACAGACAGACAGACAGACAGACAGACAGACAGACAGACAGACAGACAGACAGACAGACAGACAGACAGACAGACAGACAGACAGGCGACCTACAACTGAACTTACCAGTAAGTAAAAAGGCTTTGCTTTAATGCCAGCAACAATTTTGTAAGAATTGTTGTCTGCTTACTAAGCAGTGCAGTGCTTAGTATTTCCTCCTTGTTTGGGGGTGTACTGTATGGTATAGAATCAGCTCCCTGTTGCCCTCTGGTGCTAGGAAATGGTATGGAAATGGCTCCACTTCCCCCAGTCCCTGCTTATCTCATATAATAGATTATGAAGTATGAATCACAATAAGCTTTTACCTGCACTTTACAGTGATGGTATCCATTACAGGAATATGGTATATGTTGTAGTCATACTCTCTTGAGAGTAATGTGTCATATCCTTTCCGGAGTTAGATTCTTAAGCCATTTCTGATTTTTGTCTGAATAGCTGAACCTTGTGATTACGACTGTCCATGCACCAACTGCATGAGCAACCAATGTACACACTTTTTTCGTGCCATTTTGATTATTTTTGATTAATTATAACATTTATTTAAATTAACTGAAGTATTGAGATTGATTGGAATTTCTGAAATATAGAATTGACTGTTCTATTCATAATATGGCACGACATGTCAAATTGTGTTCATGATGTACAGTATCAGAGTCTAACTGCGGCCCAGATCAAGTCACCTTTTAACCAATGCGGCCCCCACCCCAAAATGAGTTTGACACCCCTGGTCTAACACAAATGTGAAGTATGATCCTTTTTAAAACTATCCTCACTACAGGTAGGCTACAGTGGCCATTGCAGTGGAACACCGTCTGTCATAGTCATATAAACTTTCCAAATGTAAACTTTCAAAAAATGAGATTTCCCAGAGTTGGAGGTTTCTGTGTTGTAGCGATAAGTGGGGAATGTTGAAATGAATATGTGGAGCAGTGAGAACAGACTTAACATCTGACACAGTGCAGCCTCAGAGCAACCTCAAAGTTAAATAAACACCGCATTCACATTTAAAGGATAAAGTTCCTTTTTTGGCACGTTGCATTTCACAATCTGTTCTTCCCCACCAAGATTTATGTATGAACACACACACAAGCACAGTCGAACACGCACGCGCACGCACGCACACGCACACACACGCACGCTGCCCTATTAAATCCATGTGAGTAGAGTAATAAACAGCCACATCCTCCACTACTGTAAAGTTGCATATTTCAAGTCAGCATCTACAATTAGAAACAGATCCAGGTGGCGACCCACTGAACAAACACAAAGTAAGGAGCAAGCTGGTTCACCTTTGACCCCTGGAAATGGGGTTAACATTTCCTCCGGGGCCCACAAGAATTTTCCTTGAGTGTCAGAATGATTTTGTGGGCAATTTTCATGGCTCATCTACCATAATTTACCCTAAATTTTCAACTAACATTATTCAAGCTTTGCTCTGTCCTTCCTGTGATGCAGGGGTTTGGGGGTGCTGCGATAAGGTTACATACATAGTTACATATATCATTTAACTAGAATTTTCCTAATAGTGTAAATAATAGTGAAACATTTTCTTTGCAAGGCCCCTGTGGGCCTTGATCCAGTCAGTCTCCGGAGAATACTAGTCTGTGGATCCTGTGTGACCCAATAAATATTAGTTGGGTTCTGGGGGATGGGAGGGGGAGGGGAGGATCCGGTTTGTAAATCCTTTACTTAGACTTTCTGAATGATCTTATGAACCATTAACAACTCCTAAATAACTGGTTTGTAATGTATATAATACTTATTTATAAATGGTGAATTTATCACTTAGCCTACAAAGTACAGTATGAGAATACAATCATTAAGCACATTAAAGATTAGGTTATTAATCAGGAATAAAACGTTTATAACTGTGTTTACTAATGCTTACTAATGTATGAATAATGCTTGACCAATGATGAATTCATATTGAATTAAGTATGTACTACTGCTTAACTAATGCTAAATAGTGTATAGTTGAAATGTTTATAACTGTGTTTACTAATTCTTAGTAATGTATGAATAATGCTTTATGAATTCATGAGTATTTTCTAATGCTTATGCTTAACTAATGCTTAATAGTGAATACCGGTAGTTATTATTAAGTGCTACCAACTTCTTTTAATATTTTCCCCCCAAAAGTAGAAAAAGAAAAAAAAGTTATTGCAAAAATAGCTATAGGAATACGTCGGAATCCAGGAATCGTGACTTATTGTGAGCTTGTATAGGGTATGTTGTCATATGACGAAGTGTATACATACACAGACTTGAGTGATAAAAAAAAATCCCCCCCTCCCCTTTGTTTTTTACTTTAACGCTAAATAGTAATTATAAAGAAGTGATCCATTCAAGGTTGATTTATTTTATTTTATTTTATTAGACGTCATACAAGAAAAGCACATGTTACTGTTGTTGATGTTCATCGGAGAAACGTCAAGGATACAAACACAAGAAAGTCGTAAGACTTATTTCCATTGTGGTCCTTGGTCTGAGACAAGCAATACATTACAACAAAATACAGACAGTACAGTAATAAATACAATCCTAGAGCTACACTACATACAGCATCAATAAAAAGGATCTCATTACAAATATAAGTGACTTTTCTGCAACTTTTTCTAAAAGCCATGCTTTGACCTTTATCTTAAAAAGGAGATGGCTGCTGATGCTCTTTATCGTCAGGGGTAGCGAGTTCCAGTTTACTGCTCCTCCAAATTTAAATCTAAATGAGTTTGCAACTCTCCCATGATGAATGTTGATTAGGTTAATTAGATTATGTTAGCAACATTTATTCACCTGGACATGGCGAGATTAACCCTGGTGTAATGGAGGTTTGTCCCTGTCTGCTTTTTGAAGGTAGTTTGAAGTAAGTGCTGAACCTTTGTTGTTTTTTTGCCGTGTTTAAAGCAATGGATTTGTTTACATAAATGGTCATGGAATCCTGTGTACTGTACTGTAGGTCAAGGCGAGGCTATTTTTATAGCACATTTGAGCAATAAGGCGATTCAGCGTGCTTTACACAAAACAGAGACTGTGTTGAATACAACACTAAGTTCCAGTAATGCTAAGACTGAAATGCTGCCACTTGGCTGTGTTTAACACCTTAACAAAAGCAGTCTCAGTGCTGTGGTGTGGTCGAAATCCTGACTGTAAGACATCATAGCAGTTATTCATTGCCAAGAAATTGTTCAGTTGTTGAAAAACTGCTTTTTCAATGTTTTTCTTAAAACGGGGGGTTTGATTAATTATTTTTTAGTAAGGTGTCTAGACTATTCTTTTCTGAGAGCGGCTTGATGATGCTGCAGTTTTCAGGGCCTGTGGGAAGAAACCTGAGAAAAGATACATGTTGACATTTTTTTTGTGTCCTGGTATTCAAATTAATTTTAAGTGACCACACATCTCGTGTAACCGATATGGAGCCACTGACTGCTGGTCTAATTTTCTGAATTTTGTCAGTGAAGAAGGAGGCAAATTTATTGCAGGCCGTGTTGGATAGAAGTTCAACTTCAGTGGCTATACTGACACAGGAGGGTTTGTTAGCCTGTTGACAGTATAGGAAACAAGGCACGTGCATTTTTATTGTTTTTGGCAAAGATGTCAGAGGAGAAGGACCGCCATTAGTTCCAAATTATAAAAGGGAAGTCCCTCTTTATAGATGTCATAATGAACATGGAGATTTGTTTTTAGCAACCTGCGTTCAATTTTTTTTCTTTGTGGATGCAATGGCATCAGTGACATTAAATGTCATTAAAAAGACAAATTTTGTCTTTTTAGAACTGAAATGATGTACAAGCCGATTGACTGAGACCCAAGAGAGTGAGAAGGAGAAAGTCTGAATAAATATTCCACGTTTTGCGATTACCACAGGGCACTCTCAGAAAAAACACAGGTATGATTGGCGAGAGCAACATCGATCAACACAACCTTAGAATTTGTCAGATCCTTTACAGATTATAGACAGTAGTTCATCAGACTCATCAAAAAAGTTTGCAGAGCTGCCCTGTAAATATTTATGATCATAGCTCGAGAGGAAGTTAACAGAAGTGCCACATATTCAAATGAGGCAAAATGTTTATACTATAGCATGTATTGTATTCATTTACAGGATATTATCATCTCAATACAATGTTATCATCACAATATCGTTATTATCGTCACAATATCGATTTGGAAGTATTTGGTAAGAAATACCTAAAATACTGTAGGCCTACATCTATATGATATTTGATTTTGTCCATAACACCCAGCCTTAGCAAATAACATGCCTGTCCTTATTTACCCCAGACATTGCAGTTATTTAAATCAATATATGTTCTCTTTTTAATACCCACTCCAGTCAAATCAGTGCTGAAATGTTTTTCATTATATTAAAATGTTTTCCGTATACATTTTGTTGCTGGTTGCTTTTAATATTAAGAGACTGTATTGCTTGCTGTATATTTGGTAGATGAAGAAGAGTGTTGATATTGATTTACATCTGGCCTCCCTGTAATGGGATACTATATAACTACTAGCTGTAAATCAGACATGGAATCTGTTGTCCTTAGTGACCCCATCTCGCTAACCACAGAAAGAGAGATAAACTTGAGTGCAAAAGCAGTAATAGAGAGATAAGGAGGAGAGAAAGTGATTGTAATATTTTGCCTCTTAAACTCCCATGCTGTGAGTTTTTTTATTGACATTTTTATTGACAAGAATGCATATCTCTGCTGTCCAGCAGCAACCAGCTAACTCCAAAACGCTAATTTTTCAGGAAATGAAAAAACAAAATATACGTTTTTCAGGAAATGAAGAAAACCTTATATTTATAAAACAAAGCAATACTGCCTCATCAAAGTTGGTATGGTGACTTTATATATTGTCAGATACTTGCATGTGTCATTATATTATCACCACTTTACCTAAATCCAGCTCAAGTGGAGTTAGGAGTTTTGTCCGAACAGCTGACAATAGCTCCAATCACTGCTGAGGGAGAGGTTTCAAATGTTAAGTTGACAATGTATCTCCAAGCTCACAATGCATCGCAACGTGTGAATGAATGCCTTGATGCCTCATGACACTTATTATATAGGCCTATAATAATAAACAGGTACACTGCATAGTTTTAACAGACTAGGGGGGGAAAACCCTGCGTTACATCATTACTGTTTGTTTATCTGCTGCTCCTCCTCTGTC
The DNA here is from genome assembly GCF_963454915.1 of Gymnoscopelus microlampas. Classification (NCBI taxonomy): domain Eukaryota; kingdom Metazoa; phylum Chordata; class Actinopteri; order Myctophiformes; family Myctophidae; genus Gymnoscopelus; species Gymnoscopelus microlampas. The sequence continues at coordinate 19,174,421 of NC_139953.1, forward strand.
TGTGTGCGCTCACTGTGCTGTGCTGTGTGGAATAGAGACACACGGCCGGAAGCGGAAGGCCTACAAATTCACGCCCACTATTGAGACAGCGGTGCTACTCGAGGTCCGTTAGAACGATGAACTGCAGCTCTCAATGCAATCTCTATGAGAGGCATTGTAAAATACCGTAATTTCACTGGTTAACTACTGAGGCTGTAGCGATTTTTTTTGTGTTCTAATAAACTGTCCCATTTGTTTAATTTATCCTTTTTAATGTCCCATATCTGTCATCTCGATATACTACCCACAATATACTATAATATACTCCATCAGTATGTCAAAATCGCTAGCATCGGAGATCTAGAGTTTAAGTGGTCGCATGGTATATACGTCACAGACGCATCCCTTGAGGTTTTCAATACCGAGCAAACTGGCGAAAGTGGCCGTTATCAAGATGTTTTGGTCATTATCTCTGGAACAGAAGGTCCAATCTGCTCAGTTCAAAGCTTGTTGGATGCGTGACTTTGAGGACATTAAGCACGCATTGACACCTTTTCGGGTTATTTGTTGTTTTTAGGGGAGGCGAGATCTTAGTTGGGCAGGCGACCGCCTGTCCTGCCTCTACAGTGGGTACGCCACTGGTCGCCGCTCGGCACTTGTAAAGACAGTGATGTCACTGAAATGCGACAACTTGTCTGTCTGCTGTCTCGCCTCTGCTGTGTTAACATTATGGGTAACTCGTTAAAGTGGCATATTAAATGTGAAAAAGTGGGCGTGAATTTGTAGGCCTTCTGCTTCCGGCCGTGTGTCTCTATGGCTGCACGGAGAGGAGAGGGGGTGGAGTTGCGTGGTTTGACGGACAGTTTGAGGATCCAATGGAGTTGGGATGTTTTGTCAGAGGCGCTTTTTAATACTTTTCATTGGTTCAAAATGTATTTTTTTTACACAGACGTAAATGGTGTTCAATAGCATTGATTTATGAAAAAAAAACAAAAAAAAACAAAAATGGAGTGAAATACAGCGACGATATATACATACTGCATATCTGGTCAAACGGATAAAACACAAAAACGCTCAAGAGCTTATTTCCATTGTGGTCTTTTGAGTGCAAATGAGTGTAAACTGAGTGCCGTGTGTTTAGGGGGGTAGCAGAGACATACAGAAACATAAAATCAATAATAAATACATTCATACAGTATAATTTCAATGTACTTGACAACTAAAATAGCAACAAACAAAAAAACACCATGGGTACTGTAAATGGAACCTGTTACAACTTAGGACCAGCTGCTATTCAGCCAGCTCTTTGTAGAGGACTTTAAGTTAACAATGCATAATCGACTTAAGGCTTACAGGTAACCTGCAAGCCTTAAGTCGATTAGAGACGCCATTTCACATAACTGCTGCAGAGTATAAAAGCGAGTCCTTTCCCATACAGCGAGCCATATTGACATGAAAGCAAAGATGGAAAAACAGAGCGAGACAGGAAATGTGGGATAGAGAGAGAGACAAACAGAACAGAGAACAACATCATAAAAACATAAAAGAACAAAAGAAAACAAAATTCCCTCATGTGAATATTTTTGTCCTGTTTAAAATCCTGTATACTTCGCTGACTGCGGTTCCCCAGGGGCTTGTACTTGGCCCCCCTCCTTTTTCCCATGTACACCAATTCTCATTGCGTTAGTGAGCTTGTAGATCTGCTATTTTGCCCAGAATAGGGACGCTAAGGTTCATGTGGTTATATACTTAATGTAGGAAATAGGAATGTAAAGTATTTGGAACTGTACACATATATAACTGTAGTCTCCTTCAGTAAGGGGTCTAGATTGTTGAACATAATTCACGTTGTTGTCAATTTCAATCAGTCAACCGGCTCTGTAAAAGAATTCTGCCAGAATCAACTAATATATATCTACGTATTTTTCCACACAGAATGGAGTATTTCAATTTTCTGACATGTGGTTTCAATTAAACATGCTCCCACTGCAGTGGCTAAATGGGTTATGCCAACTAATAACATCATGGTACAATAACATATCACATGTCATGTTGTATCATATCTTGACGTCTCTCTCTGCGCCTTAAATGATTTTACAGCCATTCCACCTGAAATCCCTCGGCTTTAGCTTTTGTGAGAAAATAATGGATTGTTATTATATCTGGTGATCAGGCTAAGTGGAGATGTTGGCTGAAGTGAAATAGGAAAAGACTGAAATAAGCACAGAGCGTAAAGGATGATGTCTGCATTTGTTTCCCTCAAAGCATATTGCAACATAAAATCAGTGTGCTATGCTATAGGAATGTTGCATCTCCATTTTCACCTATTCTTTGTTGCTGTTGGTGTAATTGGCAAATTAAATGGCCTCCCACTTGTACTCAACATTTACTGACCCCTGGACAAAGTCAGCCAATGGAGATAC
>NC_139953.1:19179322-19181822 GCF_963454915.1 Gymnoscopelus microlampas
TTTATATGTACTGCCGTGGCTTGGTATAGTTCTGCAAAAGGTATGCATATACTGCACCTTGTTATGTCTATAAGTATGTCTAGATGTTGTCTTGGGAGTCACACTGATTTACACTATAAATCCTTGCATGAATGAAATTAAATTGAATTACTGTACATCATCCCCAAGCTTATTAGGCATTGCTTGTGATTTAATCCTGAGGTACTTGTAGTTGTTAAGAGGTGAGAGGCAACCACATCTCTCCACACAACCCTGTGGAAAATTAAATTTCAGCTTTGACGTCATTCTGGAAAGGTGATGTTGGATTGTTTCTATCCAACAATAACAGAGGTGTGCGGTCCGGTGAGGCGAGACGTGGAGGACACTGGGAGCTTTCACAGCTTCAATATAGTCTCTGTTATTTCATGTGTAAACAGCCAAGGTCGTCTCTGAGACGTTTTGGTGGGGTTGGGATATATCCCAAGACAAACAACATCCCCAGTCACTCAGCTGAAACAGTAGTCGATGCATCGCTTTGTGAGTCAATATTGTTGAGTTTCCGAGAGGGAATTCTTAAAGTGTTGGAGTGTACATTTTTGTGAGTACAAAAATGTACTTATTATATTCATCTAACATATGCATTGGCTCACTGAAAAAAGTGACTAATGATTTGAATAATTCATTGCTCTTCATTGCTATGCTAAATTAGTTATTCAAAGCTTCTGGTTCACATTCACTCTCTACACGATATTATGCAGGGATATGAGTATTTTTTAGATGATTTCTGTAAATGTCAAATCTCTGCTGTTATTTGTCTCTTGTGTGTGTGTGTGTGTGTGTGTGTGTGTGTGTGTGTGTGTGTGTGTGTGTGTGTGTGTGTGTGTGTGTGTGTGTGTGTGTGTGTGTGTGTGTGTGTGTGTGTGTGTGTGTGTGTGTGTGTGTGTGTGTGTGTGTGTGTGTGCGTGCGCGCGCTCCTGTGCGTGCGCACGTGCACACTTGTAAATGAACTCCCTTGCCATCCACTCCCCCTTGGGGCTAAATGTTTATGACAGCCCCACAGTATTCCTGCTGACCTTCACAGCTCCAGGCTCCCAGCTTCTGAAAGCCCGGATCAGCAGGCAGCCTCTGCTCCGCTCAGCAGGGATCAACCAGCTACCAGGGCTGCAGTCATACAACTTCAATTCAAAGGCTATCCGTCTGGATAGGCTCTGCAGGCTCGCCTGTCATTAAATGTCATTACATTTTGCAGAACTCTGGCTGTACTTTAACAGTGGGCCTCAAACATTTTTGTCAAGGATCCCCAAATTCGTGATGCAACCCGTTGTAGTTGTAGATTGTAGCTGATGTACAGTATATAGTGATAAAAGTGGTTAAACTGATTTTGATGCTAAATGAACAAATTTCGCTGGTGAAAAATGAATAAACAAATACCATACAATACAACAAAACTATTAATAAAATAAGAAATAGTAAACATGCAAGACAAAATTAACACACTAACAACTACCTCAGGATTAACACTGTTTAAAAGTGTTTTATTATGGATAGGACAGTTTGTAGGCTGACAGGAAACGGGGAGAGAGATGAGGAGTGCATTGGGATCGGGAGTGCATTGGGATCGTTGGGATCGGCACTCGAACCCGTGACGCGCTATCAGGCTACATTGAGCATAGGTGCCTGGACCGCTACACCAGCAGTCCAGGCCTATGCTTAAAAGTTTTGTTGTAAGTTTTCTTCAAAAATATCTACACTCTCTGCCATTCTCATATCCACTGACAAGCCTTTCCACAAGTTGGGGCCATAGTTGCTAAACTATCCCTCATCGTTTAGACCGGATCCTAGTGGGCCCTTGTCTTATTAGTACCATGTCAGCTATGCAGTCATGAGCGAGGCCAGTATGTGATTTATAGACCAATAAAACAATCTTAAAATAAATCGTAAAACTAACAGGTAGCCAGTGCAGCGATATGAAAACAGGTGTAATGTGTGCTCTCCTTCTAGTCCTGGCCAACACACAGGCAGCTGAATTTTGTTCAGCCTAATAGTCTCTTTCTATCGGCCTGTTGAAACGGAGGCATTCCGGACATATTTTTTAAGTGATGAAAGGCATTTATTGTCAAATACCTCATGTGGGTGTCAAAGGTTAAATTAGAATCTATGATGACACCTAGGATTTTAGCCTGGTGTCTGGAACTGAGTGCTTCAATTTAGATCGAAAACTCGGTTTTGTTCTGGTTGAGCTGAAGGACTTCCTGAGCCATCCAAGCAATACACTTATGGAGGGCATCAATATGGCTTGTGTCAACCCGTATATATTTCATTCACCAGGGTCCCCCAGGGGTCTTTACTTGATGCTCTCCTTTTAACCGTCTAGACTAAATCTCTTTGGCACATATACTGTACAACACGTTGCATTGCCACATGTTGTTGGCTTGTAGATTGGCTATTCATAAAATGTTTGCTTATTGTGACATAACTAGGATGCTGTGAAAATGATGAAATCACATACTGTACACTGTGT
>NC_139953.1:19186822-19189322 GCF_963454915.1 Gymnoscopelus microlampas
TGCAGCTTGCTGCTGAGGTCAGGGTGACTGCCCTCTGCACACAGCTGGCACGGTGTGCCCAGCAGTGCTGGCCAGAGCCCCTGGCACACACACCAACACTTCCTTAAGCTGCTTCTCCAGACACACAGAGAACACTATTATTGGAAATAATAATGAAAGAACAGGCACAAAGGGAGCTGGTTTAAATGACCATAACGGCAGTCTGGCAAGTTTAGCCAATTGACTCAAAATTTATGCCAATCATTTTCCAAAGCATTTCTTTATTGTAGATTAATGACCAGATTTTGCTATTATGTAAATTCAACCCGTAAGAGGATAACCCTACTTTCGAAGAAGTTGTGAACGTTTGAATTTCTTCCATAAATCTACCGGGACTATTTCCGGCTAGACTTGTCAAATTGATCTGCTCATTCAAAGCATTAACCACTTACAGTAAACCATATAATCTGACGTGTTCCCCCAGGACCCCCATGGCTAAACATGCTAGACCATTGGTATGTCCTTGTGATTTTAGACATAAAGGAAAATAGAGTTGATTTTCTGCGCTAATACGCAATATCATTTATTGTGGTTTCTCTAATGCACTTTAAGGGAATTCCATTGATTAATTCAGAAGTGAATTTTGTGATTTTAAAATGCAGTTAAAGAAGAACAGCAGTGCATTTCCACATAATCATACATGCTAGATTAGAATATGCTGTGATATTAAACTACACATATGTGCTTATGGCTTTGTTTTAATGTTCTGTAAAGCACTCTGCAAACTGTTTTAAAAAAAGTGCTACATAAATACTTTATTATGAAGATTAATGCCGCTGGATCTCAGCAGATTTGCATTCCATGCCTTCAGACAGGTTTTCTTGTACATGTTGACTGTACCACAGTTGAGAGTTTTGCCTCTCTAATTTCTAGCCTTGAGATTGAGTTATCCGTGGCCTCAACAGCCCAGGCGTTAGGGCCTGCCCACGCAAAAAGAAAAAACAACAACAACAAAACGTTATGGGGCTTTGCGGAAGATAAAACAATTCACCAATTGAATATCATGAGCAGTATTTGCCCACACACCAGTCACGCCAGTTTTTGTCAAATGTATTTGTTTTTTTAGATGTACTATATCAAAAATGTGATTCTAATTATTTAACCACTTAAGCCTGATTTATACTTTGTTGTATGACAGTGTCGCCTATGATGACATACTGTTCCCAAAATGTATTTAAGTGGTTAAAACTGAACATTTTCCCATCCATACAGAATCTTAACACTCTACATTCTACAGTACTGACTGCCTCACTGCACTGCACACACAAAACAGCTCACATTTGATGTATGGGACACAGTCAGCCTTTAAGACCTTTTCAGCTCTTTTAAGCCACCATTCCCTGTGTATAAATAACCATCTTGCCGCATAACGTACAGCCGATCTGTTTTTATTCACCATGCCTTTCTCTACTGTAGAAATAACTTTCAAACACTCTTTTCATCAGCGGGATATACTGTAACACAGTCAGAGCTTTACTTTTCTTCAAGATAAAACATAGCGGGGATTGGAACACTGGCATTTTGTCCTACTGTAGGTTACAACACTGGCCCTATAGAACTCAAAGGTAAAACTCAAGGTGGTGCCCGGGGAGACTTTATCATTCACAGCTATTCATAACTTTTTTTTCACATGAAAGTATCAATTTATGGTTTTCTCATTGCGTGTTGCCAGCCGCTGAATTTTGTTATTAGTATTAGACAGAATTCAGAAGTGGGCGTAGGAGATGGTGGATGAGCGAATGAATGCAGGGCTTTGTAAACCTGCCTCTGTGTGGGCTGTGATCTGCACCACTATTTTCAGGGTGGAGGGGTTAGAGGTGGGGTGTAGCCTGGGGTTTCCCCTTACCTCTGTCATATAAAAAACACCTACCAAAACCGCTTTAATTTAGAAATAAAGAGACTTGAGAGCTGTCTCGTTTCCAGACCGACACTTATTACTTTTTTTTAAAGGTTTCACTGGGCTCATTCCAATTAACCAGCACAGAACGGAGCTAGCAAATGTTCATTCCCTTCACGTAAAAAGAAAATCGTGAAAAACTCCAAAATAGGAGTTATGAGATGTTGATGTAAATATGGCAGTGTACCTTTGCTTCAGTGCAGAACCCCTGGGCCTTTTCCAGCTATACAGGAAGGAAGGGGTACCTCAAGTAGACGGGGAGCAGCGGAAAGTCTTACAGTGTGAGGGCCCAATAATCAACTTTGCTGCTAATCGGCAGCGCTGCATACGTTCGGGTGGCCCGTATCTTTTTCAGCTAAACAGCCCTCCAGGGCCAGCTCCTAAATGAGGTCGGACTGCTACATGTCCAACCAGATCAATACACTTCAACCTGGGGACAAAGGGGGCCTTTTAGAAAACACAAATTCCACGGAGAGAGATTCCAAAGGGAAGCTGAGGTAGAGCCGTGTTTGGATTGGATGGGGTTTCAGCGGGGTCCCACTTGAACCCGCGGCTTGCAGGAGG
>NC_139953.1:19191822-19201822 GCF_963454915.1 Gymnoscopelus microlampas
GTGCGTGGCATGTTTATGCGTTTGTGCGTATATTTGGATGTATACATACATGCATGAGAGTGTGTGTATGCCCTTGTGAGAGTATGTATTCACATACTGTAATATATTCATAGAAGTGTGTGTGTGTGTGTGTGTGTGTGTGTGTGTGTGTGTGTGTGTGTGTGTGTGTGTGTGTGTGTGTGTGTGTGTGTGTGTGTGTGTGTGTGTGTGTGTGTGTGTGACAAGGCCCATGGTGTTTAAATCTCCTGTGGCTCCCAATTCATTCTACCTTACATCCTCATAAACATCCTGCTGCAGCTCTCTGCTGGTTTGTTTATGAGCTCCAGCTTCTTAACCAAAGCCCACACATGAGCTCTCGGAGGAATCACTAAACCAATCACCTTATTCACACTGTATGATCATTCTAACACCAATACTAAAGGCACATTTGCAGTACATTTTCAACAAATCACTCTGCGAAAGTAGGTTGTTCTGTCATCATTCAAATCATGTACATCATGTCAAAGAGTCTTAATCAGCCTTGATACTACTAATGCTAGTATTGCTACATTACAAACAGTGTTACTATTATTACTATTACTACTATTACCATTACTAATAATGATGATGGTCTGAGTGTTTATAGTAGAGAGAGAGGAGACAGAATGTTGGGGAGTAACATGCAGCAAATGGTCTGGCCGGCCAGGAATCAAACCGCTGACTCGCTGTCAGGCATTAGAGCACATGTGGTATGTACTGTACGTGCCCTAACCACTCGCCTATCGGAACGCCCAACTTTTGCCATTATTAACATCTTCATCCCCACGAGAGTCAACACTCTCCTCATCCTCATGCACAAGAACAACTGCTGTAGGATCGTTTTTTGGACAAACATCCGTGGTGATAAGAGGTCAGGATAATGACTATAATGACAGAGAAATCACTTCCTGTTTTACCCCACCCAGCATCATTGTCTCGCCACTATTGGGACACCAAAGTTTCAACAATTTAGATAGAAGCCGGGTCCCAGCCCTGCATTTGTCCGTCTGAGAGGCTGATGGGTCGGTGTTATCTTGGGAACATTTAAATTGAAGCACGCCTGTGTCGCTGTTTGAAGGGATTAGATGACGCAAGCTTTTAAAGTGAAAGGATTTTAAGCATTTCCACTTTTATTTAGAAAGTGTGAGTCTGTCTGTGTATGTGTGTCTACTCTGTGCGTGTGTGTGCGTGCGTGTGTAATGTATGCTTGTGTATGCTGTATGTGTGCCTATTTATTGGGATGTGTGCTCTTGCCTGTTACGTTGTGGCAGAACTTTGCACATTTAATTTCAGTGCTAGGCAGTACCACAGAATGTCTAACCACCGTGGATGAATTCAGCAGGATAAAGCTATTGAAGCTTGGTATTAGTCATGCTAATAGTACAATAACGACTTGATCGCTGCCAAACAATCCATCAAAATGTACAGCCTAGGATGACTTTAATGAGCATGTGGAAGGGAGGCAGGCGACATGAGTCTTACTGCCTGTCACAGCAACATAAAGAACAACCCATTCCTGTCATAACAGAGACACCCGAATTATTTTTGGATGTGAAAATGTGGATCCCGTAATGAAGGTTAATGGACTCGCGTTCTTCCTGGGAGAGCTTCTGTCATCGTCTCATGATTGAATGTTTATGTTAACTTTGTATGGAATGCAAGTTGGAACACAACACTAGCAGTTTACCGGTACTCTAACTTATTCACTCTGCAGTTAAAACGAAAGCATTGCTCATGCAATGTCAGCCTTTGACTCACAAGTGTTACTCATAATATGAGTACTCACATAGTATGAGTACTCACCGACGTGCTCACAACAACTAGAGACATAACACAGTCTATGAGAATACCTTTGAGGACAAATCCTCCAGGCCAAAGGAAAAGTTTATTTCCACGATGCGTGACAAACCACAACAATGCAGAGCATTTTAGAAGTTCCCCCAAAGTGCGAAATAACAAATGGGTAGGGGGGGGTGGGGGGTCCCATTATAGTTAAAGCAAACAGCACACACTGACCCCTCACAAGTGTGAAACGCAGGCCAAGAGCGGAATAATGTCAACAAGCCCAGTGCACAGCATCAGAAACATGTGCTTGGCAACCGCACGGCAACTACACTGGAGATGAAGTCGATAAACCATACAATAGAGCAAGTTGTAGCAGTAGCAGTCCAAGTACAATAGAATAGAATGAAATAGAATATAATGTATTAGACTAGAATAGAGTTTGCCAGTGGCGGACAAAGTACTCAACCCTAGTACTTGAGTCGAAGTATAGCTACTCCCAGTCAAACATTATTCAACTACGAGTGAAAGTTGCTCTGACAAATTTGTACTTGAGTTACCGGAGCACTGGAGTACTCGAAATGTTCCAAAAATACCAATAACAGTTAAAATAGCAGGTATACTAGCTCACAACGCGTTGTATGTGATACATTTACAAATAGGACTGCCACACATGAAATGATTGTGACAACTTTGTCTGCCTGTTTGTAAGAGAAATACACCCAGCCATATGCTGTGTGTCACTACAGAGAGTACTCTTGTACCGACCGAGTTCAGCCCAAGTCCGCTTAGCAACAGAAAGCCTTGTTGTTTGTTTTGTTGTGTATGAAGGGAATAAGGCTCCTTGTTTATTATGGCAAGGAAACAGTGTCCCCCTAGGAATGTTTATCTCCCCAAGGCTTTTGGTCAAGAGTCCAGTGGGACCAGCCAAGCCTATATGCCTTGAAGGGGTCAATCCTACTACATCATTGTGGTAAATTGGCTGTTATAGGCTAGCGCAGTTTGAGGAAGTGGCAATAGAGTAAAAGGCCACAGGAAAGGAACGCTGTCCTGTTGTGTTTGCTGCAGGGAGACTTACAGCTCAACCACACAAACCAACAAAAACTCCAGTAATTCCAGTGAATGGAAGCCGAGGAAGCGGCAGAGACACTTCACTCCATGGCAATTTCCACCCGGCGAGTTCTTATTAGAAAATAAAAGTTACACAACAGCACGTAAAAGAGAAAATAATAGCCTGTCATGTTGTTAAAAACGTAAAAGGGCTCCCTGTGGACACGAGGGTCTGGGGCACGGTAACCTTAACTGTTATCAGGGCTTGGGGACTAAAGAGTGCTTGTGTGTGTGTGTGTGTGTGTGTGTGTGTGTGTGTGTGTGTGTGTGTGTGTGTGTGTGTGTGTGTGTGCGTGTGCGTGTGCGCGCGTGGTGTGTGTGTGTGTGTGCGCGTGTGTGTGTGTGTGTGTGTGTGTGTGTGTGTGTGTGTGTGTGTGTGTGTGTGTGTGTGTGTGTGTGTGTGTGTGTGTGCGCGCATGTCTGTGTGTGTGTGTGTGTGTGTGTGTGTGTGTGTGTGTTAATGCTGATTAGTCTGCAGGGAAACTAACTAGGGGACACAGAAACGTGTCAGATTTGGCAAGAATTAGAAGTCCCTCCTTTCACTGCACACAATGTTGAATTACAGTTTCCCTCCTCTTTGTTCTTCTCAAGCAAACAAAACTGAATGATCTGGCAACTTTTTTTTTACTCTCAAAATCTTTCCACCCAATTTTAGCAACGAAGGCTGGGAGATTGCCATCAGTCTTTAGTTGAGCAAAGCGATTAGAGACTGACTTGTGAGCAAGTAGTGTTGGCAATAGCTCGCGAATGTTATACTGTATAACAGAATAGACTATTGCAACAAAATACCTTACTATCTGCCAACTAATCATCAAATGGTCCATTCCTTTTAATATTGGACATAAAAATTAACCACAACATTTTCGACATTATTTTTGACACAGCCCATCTACGAGCTCACAATGGGTCACACCGCAACTTCTCTTTAAAATTCTCGCCTGTAATGACATACACAAAATGATGATGCCAGGGTTAAAGTGGTTCAAAAGGAATTTCCACAACGGATACACCTGCAAAGTTCAAAGAGTCATCCCTCCGATCCATCAGCATCCCTTGACAGTGAACATAAGCTGCGCAGGACATGGAGCACAGTAGTTGAATGACCTGCCGGTCATTTAAAATGCAGATAAGCTGCTGACGCCCGTATCTAAATGATGCATAGGCTCATAATGTACACACTTAGCTGAGCAGCAGCAGTTGTGATTTCCTAAACTGATTTGGAAAGGCTCCAGTTTAATTTGGAAGTGGACTTGTGAATTCTGTTGGAATTACACACGGTGGAAACCGTGGGAAGGTGAATTGTTCTTTGCTCTCACGTGTTTCAAAAAAATCACAAGGCAGGATGTAGAATGTGATAGTTTGTGGATTCTAAAGGGAAAGGTCGTGTTTCGTCCTCACTAGACACCTTTATGTGTTGTGATACACAGCAAAAACCGGAATGTTAGGTCTGGAGGTTAAATGAACACTCTGGATTTTACTGTGTATATGTATATACATGTATGTTATAACATATCATTCTTTTCAATGTTTGTTTAATGTTTATTATTGTACACAAATTGTGGATAGATTAGACCATCTGAAATATTTGGCATTTACATGGGGCTTAAAAACCACTTGAACCCTATGCAATACAGTATACTTAGTTGACCGAAGTCCCCCGGGGGTCTATATTTGCTCCCCTCCCTCTTTGCCAAAATAGCCAATCTACAAGCTCATAATTCGTCACCACGCAGTGCATTGTGAGATGGTAGATCTGCTATTTTCACTAAATGTTCAACCCCAAAGTAGGGACGCTAGCATTCAAGTGGTTTAGAATACATGGTTAAAATGTTACCATTTACACAGAGATATAAACGGGACAAAATAACAAAGAAACATCCATTGTATAAAAGCATTAATGGGTACTGACTCAATGACTTTGGTTAATTCATTTGGTAAACAGGTTAAACAGTGCACCGTCATTGTTTTACATGCTTTGCATGTTTTGGATCATTCCCGGTGGTCCTACCACACAGAGCAGTTTATAAGAAGGAGCAGTATTTTCAGTCTTTCTTTACAGCATAACAACATATTATTTTCCACTCTTATCAGTCACATAGTGCTGCTTGCTTAGAATATCAGTTAATTTGAACTTAGTAGTTAAGTTGCAGGGTTGAGCCATATGCCTTCTGGGAAATGTGGGGTTGGGATGCTATGACTAAAGTTGTCTTAATTTCCAAAAAGGCTCCTCAGATTTTCCAAATCATCATGAGAGTTTCCTGAAACCACAATGTGAGCTGAGATCCAAAAGTACTTATGGGACCGTTTCTGATGAGTCTCCATAGGCTATTACAAGAGAACTAGTACGGTATACGCTAATGATGCTTGGTCTTGGGGTGAAACAGATTGCATTTGATTTCGGTCCTGTCCTCTGTTGAAGAGTCCTTGGTCACTTTCAACCTGGCGATCTGGGAATGTCATTTTAGGCTAAAAGTAGCAATGCGTCGTGACTTTGTGAGTTTATAGAAAGGCTATCTTTGTTATTTCCGCATTACATCATATAAAGCAGGGCTTACAGTAAGTGACAATACTGACAATATCTTATCCTATCTGCAGATATAAAATGAATTCTACGGAATGAGGTGTAGTCTGAAGAGGTGAGTTTTCAGACTACGGCAGATTATTTCTTTGTACTTCATTGTTTTAATTTTCTCTGAAGTACACTTTTTTTGTTGAACTGTATGAAAAAAGATATTGTCATTACTATTGCCATTGTAGTAGTGGTAGCTGTACAGTAGTATGGCTGGTCTGTCTCTCAGAAGGGAGTCACCCTGTCAATGATTGACCAACAGGGAGAGCTGGATTCATTAAGAACCTGATGGGGAGGACTGCTGAGCTGGACATTCCACAGTGGCAGTAGTGGAGATAAATCTACTGTACAACTTCCCTTGAGTAAAAAGAAGAATGTTCAGTGGGCTGGTTAAATGTAAAGTTCCGCCCAGGAAAATAGTGCTTAAATATACAGGTGAAAACCCATGCTATATTTAGATATATTTCTTCAGAATTAAGTCAGTGTAATGAACATTTGTTGTAATGTCTGTTACAAAGTTATGAAATGCAGAATCATGTTTTCTTCTAATCTGAGATGACATTAGGACATCACACCTCAATCATTTTTATTTTTGGCAAATAAGAAATCTCTAATGAGGACCTGGACAACAACACAAACTGTCACACTTTGGTGCTGAAAATTAAACTTAAATGGCTGTGATGGCTTGGATATGTCTCCAGAATGGACCAGGACTGCATTCCTAAAGTAGCCTTGAGATGGACCCCATCTGGAAAGAGGAAACAAGGGATGCCAAAAACAACCTGGCCTGGAGAATGGTGACCTTAGAATTGAAAACGGCAAACCTAATTTGGGGCGAGGCACAACATGTTGATAGGAGCAGATGGAAGCAGATAGTCACAGCTTAATGTGCCACAGGGAACCAAGAGGATCTACTATCTAACTGAATTGCAGACCTCCTTCCGTTGGTTGATGGGAGAGGACATCCCATATACTGTATATATACAGTATGTACTGTATGTAGTACAGTATATGTAGTTTATGTATGTATGTATGCATGCGTGTGTGTTTGTGTGTGTGTGTGTGTGTGTGTGTGTGTGTGTGCGTGTGCGTGTGCGTGTGTGCGTGCGTGCGTGCGTGCGTGCGTGCGTGCGTGATTGATTGAATACTTAATTAACAGTTTGCAAAAGGTACAGAGGTACAGTTATACAATAATGCTAAAAGGATAACACAAAAAGCCCTGAGGGCTTCTTTCCATTGTGGTCCTGTGTATTCAATTCATCAAGACATATAAGACTATTTATCTACTATTACAATACTATTATACAAGAGATCATCAATACTAGGAGCAGTAAAAGTATAATTTACAGAAGAACATGGGCGGTAATTTATTTTGGCAAGCTAGAAGACTTGTCTAGGTCCATTTGGAAATTGCAGACAGGTGCTCTCTTATGGCGGGAGGGTAGGGAGTCGCACATTTTGATGGCTGTTGGTAGGGCATTCCAAATTTTGGTTGCATAATAGTAGAATTAGAACAGAATAGTAGCTCCCTCTCGTGTTGTGCCCGTGGGCGTCACTCACTTTTTTGAAGTAGTCAAACAGGTACATGGGCGTACATGGGCACTGGTCCCTTGAGTATCTTGACGACCAGGCAAGACCAGCCATTGCAAGTTGCTGTATCTATCCTCTACCCTGAGCCATCCCACCCTGGCATAATGAGCCAGGGGTTAGGTGAGTCCTAGGTGTGAGGTTTAGTAGTAACCTGATCAGTTTGTTTTGAGAGGTCTGAAGTTTTGTCTTTGAGGCACAAAATGACAGTGAATGAGTGCTCCGGCTAGTGTCCTCAGAGCATTCCTACTGACAACGAGGAGATCCTGCCCAAAAATCTTGTTCTTTGGTTGACTTTCCTGATTGCTTTTGCAATTATTTCACTGAAAAGATTGTTCTCTAAAATACAGCCCAGGTAGGTAATTTCTACTTTCCTTGTGATAACATTCTCACTCACTCTGACTGTAAAGTCTGTGGCCTTACTGAGTTTAATTTTGGACCCAAAAAGAATGCATTCAGTTTTGCCCAGGTGTAATGACAGTTTGTTATCAACGAGCCATGTGCAGATTTTACCGAGCTCAGAGCTAAGGGCTTTTTCAACCTGCAATTTGTTCTGGTCCGAGACCAGGAGTGCAGAGTCATCCGCGAACAAGAACAAATTGCAGTCACATGCTGATGTCATGTCGTTAACGTAAAGTAGGAACAGTAAAGGCCCTAGTATGCTTCCTTGAGGAATGCCGCAGCTCACTGGGAGGGGGTAGGACAGGGTTCCGTTCACATACCACCTGTTCTCTCCCCTCCGGATAGGATTTCATCCAGTTCATGGATCAAAACCAATGGTCTTCAACTTATCTATCAGTATAGAGTGATTTACAGTGTCATATGACTTTTGGAGGTCCAACATGACCATGCGACAGTATTTGCCCGAGTCCTCCTCAAGTTTGGCGTAGTCGGTCAATTACAGTATGTGTCAGTGGAATGAGATGTTCTGAAGCCAGATTGGAATTTGTCTTTCTGCAAGATACTTATCGACCTGTTCATATACCAACCTCTCTATAACCTTCAAGATGGAACATAGAATAGAAACAGGGCGGCAGTTGCTATCCGCTAATAAAGTATTCAATCAATCAATCAATACAGTGTTGACAGCATAGTCCATACATGTGTGTGCGTACATACGTGTGTGTGTGTGTGTGTGTGTGTGTGTGTGTGTGTGTGTGTGTGTGTGTGTGTGTGTGTGTGTGTGTGTGTGTGTGTGTGTGTGTGTGTGTGTGTGTGTGTGTGCGTGTGCTCATAGTGTGTGTGTGTGTGTGTGTGTGTGTGTGTGTGTGTGTGTGTGTGTGTGTGTGTGTGTGTGTGTGTGTGTGTGTGTGTGTGTGTGTGTGTGTGTGTGTGTGTGTGTGTGTGTGTGTGTTTACTTGTATCCCCAGGGTATAGTTATTAGATGCCATCCGCACACAGTATCAGATTGGACTCTGCAACAGTGATCAAAAGGGAATGGGGCCAGTAGGGGCTGCAGCCAGGCCGATGGCGGTTAGATTAACTGTGATTAGAGAGAGAGAGAGAGAGAGAGAGAGAGAGAGAGAGAGAGAGAGAGAGAGAGAGAGAGAGAGAGAGAGAGAGAGGGAGAGAGAGGGAAAGAGAGAGGGGGGTGGTCAATGTATCCTTGTCCACCCAACCTCTCCAGTTTTTTCAAGAAAGAAGGAAATAACACATGACACAATGTCATATGTATCGTATACAATAATAATTTAGACATCTTTGTTATAATATAGTATGACCATTGATGTCCCTGGTATGAAGTTGTGTCGTTCACTGAGAAATATCAGGAGTAGCTAGTGTTATAAATAGAGCAATATTTGGTTTCAAATCTAATAATCAGTGATGTAGAGCTACTTTGACAAAACTTTGGTGAAATACCAATTCATATAGCTCTTAATTAACTGATCAAACATGACAGCAGCACCCTCTAATGAAGCTGTCAGATCATGAGGATGACAGCTGGGACAAAACATTAAAACGGATATTGACAAAGTTATGGACTAAAATAGACTGTGTTTGAAGGCGGGACTGAAGTGAAGTGACACACAGAGAGAGAGAGAGAGAGAGAGAGAGAGAGAGAGAGAGAGAGAGAGAGAGAGCGAGAGGGAGAGGGAGAGAGGGCGAGGGAGAGGGGGGGGCGGCGGGGGCACACTGCACGCACGGAGGAACCCAAGTGCGCACTGCACTGGGATGATGACTTGTGAGGGAAATGAAAGCTACTTTGAGTTGGCGTTTCGGGATAGCGGCAGCCTGGCAGACTGAAGCTAAATGACATTAAATACTACGCGGCTCCTTTGAAATGCACTTGACTTGACCGTATAGGCTTCTGGTGGATTCGCTCCCCCATTCAATGGAAATGAGGGTTCTTTTTGAAAGCACGTCAGACCAATTGAGGATGAAACTACTACGCACGTTCATAACTTTATGAACCCACCGCCAGACAGTAGCCGTTAATTATTTGAGCGTCACACACACACACACACACACACACACACACACCGCGGGGAATTTTTTTTCTTTGTAAAGACAAACTTTTTGGAACCAAATGACATTTATATTTATATTTATTTGACGCGCACAACGAACTTGAGGATGGAGACGTCGGTGGGTTCCCTGGTGTTTTGGTTGGTGTTGCCTGCAGTGAGTTGGGGTCTGGGATACACGGACCCCTCAGCAGGGGGGGTCCAGACGGCTCTGGCCAGCAGCGCGCAGAGCTTTGGGAGAGCGGCTAGCAGACACAGGTAGGTTAATGAATAGGATGGATCATCTCATCTGTCTGTGTGTGAACTTCTGTGAAGTTGTCCAATATCGCTTTTTTCTGTCCATAGATCAGTGGTTCTGATTGATTGATTGATTGATTGAATACCTTATTAGCAGTTTGCAAAAAAAGGACAAAAACTTTTTCATGTCAGGGACTCCTTAAGTAGCCTAATTGACCAAGGACCCCCCACC
>NC_139953.1:19214322-19241822 GCF_963454915.1 Gymnoscopelus microlampas
GAAATAAATTACATTACATAACATTAGTAATGAAGGCATGAAGAGATCAGGTTTAGGGGTTAGAGTTATGCCTGATTTACGTACTATAGTTGCGTACCGGTGTCGATCTACAAGGTCACAACTAAGGCTTTAGGGGTTGCGTTTAAAAATGGAAAATTCAGAAAAACAAATAACGCACAATCGCACATCCTCCGTTCCTTGATGCTGAGCCTTAACTGTAAAACAGTAATATAAGAGAGCAAAGCGGGGCTCGCAACTCACTTTTTCAATGCTCCAAGGTTTATTAACAAACAGCAGACGTTTCGACCCTTTCGATCTTTTTCAAGTATGACTTTGAAAAAGACGAAAGAGTCGAAACATCGTATACTATCTGCTGTTTGTTAATAAACCTTGGAGCATTGAAAAAGTGAGTTGCGAGCCCCGCTTTGCTCTCTTAAAAATGGAAAATTGCCATTTATAAATTGCCTTAAATTCTTAAATTTTGATGTCTTCACAAGTAATAACAACGTGTGTGTGTGTGTGTGTGTGTGTGTGTGCTGCTTTGACAGGAACTGGTGTGCGTACGTGGTGACACGCACCATCAGCTGTGTGATGGAGGACGGGGTGGAGACGTATGTGAAGCCAGACTACCAGCGCTGTGCCTGGGGGCAGTGTCCCAGAGTGGCGTAAGTATCCAGCTCTCCCTCACACACACGCACGCACGTACACACACACACACACACACACACACACACACGCACACGCACACGCACACGCACACGCACACGCACACACGCGCACACGCACACGCACACGCACTACATGACAGAGGAAATTCTCTCCAGTTTAATCTCTCTTTTCGTCATTCTCCACCCTCTGAATTAAGTCTTTCCTTCCTCTCTGCTTTATAACGATTCTTTCTCCTCCTCCTCCTTTCCCATCCTCTCTATTCATTTACTTTATATCTCTCTCTGTCTCTCTGTCTCTTTGTCTCTCTGTCTCTCTGTCTCTCTGTCTCTCTGTCTCTCAGATACAAAACAGCGTTCTGGCTATCTGATCTATTTAATCTAGAGATCCCACACATGTTTTATACTTTTTGAAATATGTAGCTTTCATTTCATAATGGGAAGTCATAATGGGGCTGTGACCGTGCTGAAACATTGACCACATTTGTCATAGATACATCATAGATGGCTGCCGTCATAGATTTATGACTGATGTCCCAGTCTGGACTCTTGTCAAATAATGTTTGGCATTGGTTGTAACTTGTAAAATAAGCCTCTCCCATAAACATTGGAAGCCAATCATAGCCAATCAGCAGGTCAGCCAGCTGAATGTGTAGTCCCTGTTATCAGACTTACTGTAGACGTATCAGCCAGCTCCATATATGGAGTTCTAAGTTAGTTGTATCCAAATATAGGTTCCATCATGTCGGTGTTGCAACAGTAGTAACCATAACGACCATGACTCACTCAAACTTAGTTGGTAAGGGCCACCAAGGGGCCGCGGCTGCGGTGACTGTTTCTGTTGTGTCTGACATCAGTGCTGACGGTGTCTGACATCATGCTGTCAGGCCCCTAAGGGCCACGGTCCAAGTATAGTGTGTAGAGTGACAGTAATCCAAGGGCAGAGAGACAGGAGAGACATGCGAGACAAGAAGGGGGTCCGACTCAAACCTGGGTCCTCGCATTCACTAGGAGCATAATATGGTCTGTGTGATAAACTGTCTCAGCCACCAGGCACCCTTGTCTTCTAAGATATTTACAACGTTTGGAGTGTTTTTAGCCAGGTCTGCCATGTTGATCCCATGTGCCTGTCTTCAACCAGAGCTAGGGGCCTTGGCATAAACCTGGGCTATGTTAAGAATGAACACATCGGGGGTTCCAGGCACCACAGTCTAGCCGCCCTACTCCTGTCAAAACAACCTCTGCTTCTCTCTCTTTCTTTCTTGCTTTGGTCTTTCTTCTTACTATCCCCCTTCTCTGCACTCTCTTCCACGCTAGGTCTTGATTTGGCCTCGTCTTGGGAGGAAGCTGGCTCACTTTTTCACACGCTCACGAACTTGGAAGTCGGAGTCTTTTCTGTGGCACAAAAAAGGATCTACAGGAGACTGGAGCGTACCTCAAATGTTGTGTGTGGGTTCACAGCAAAATGTGGAGCGTTAATTTAACTCTGAAAGTGTAAAAATGGACCGTAATACAATTAAATTGAGTTAAATTAACACTCAGGACATTACTGCGTGACCTGCAGTATTTTATAGCACTTGTTAACGTGCCCAGGAATTTGCTATGAATCTTCATTAAGGCTTCCGGCCACAGCCACTTTATTGCATTGTTACTTTAAGCGTGGTTCTGTTCGGCCACAGAGCTGGATAACACATTAAAAGAAGCAATCACGAACCTGAACCGCCAAGTGAAATGTTTTCGATGGACTGACTTTTGGATAACATGTCAGGAATAATATTTTAAAGACGGCAGAAGTCATATGAACTAAACCTCACCCGCCACTCACATCAGTAGATGATCATTGCTTCCTCTGTGCAGCAATGCACTGTTTATACGCCTCACCTTTCTTTTCTTTTCTTTCTTTTAATTTCTTTCTTTTAATTTCCTTCTTTTAATTTCTTTCTTTCTTTCTTTCTTTCTTTCTTTCTTTCTTTCTTTCTTTCTTTTCCTTCCTTCCTTTTTAGCTATGTATATAGCCATGCATCCTCTACACCATTGGTTCTCAAAGTGGGGTCCGGGGACCCCCAGGGGTACTTGAGGGGGTTCCAGGGGGTCCCCAGCTAAATGATGGATAGAAACCAAATGGACCCTTATGGGTCTGTAACTCGTACAAATGGAACGGGTCCATTTGGTTCAATTTGTACACTCTCAGAGTTAAATTAACATTGATTTTACAATATAAATTGGGGTCCCAGGGATAGAAATGCCATTAAATGGGGGTCCATAGCCTAATGCATGTCAAACTGGGGGTCTTTGAAATTAAAATGGTTGAGAATCACCGCTAGAGAGCCGTAAAAATCTTCTCTTATGGGGGTCCCTGGCTTATCTTTTGAAATGGGGGTTCACGGGCTATTAAGTGTCAATTTGAGGGTCCTTGACATGAAATTCTTTGAGAACCAGGGCTCTACACCAGCGACTCTCAACCTTTTGAATTTCAAGGACCCCCGGTTTGATATGCATTAGACCAGTGGTCCTCAACGTTTTTGGCTGGCAACCCTCCCCCCCAAAGAAAACTTGACCAAGTCAAGTCACACAACCCCCGTCCTTCATGACTCACTGACCTAACAATGTTCACGCACTGAACAAACGTGCGTGTACGCACACTTACCAAACAGGTGCGTGCACGGCTGCACACATACACTGCTAGGCTAATTAAAATAGGCACGGTAAGGTTTTGATAAGAGGAGTAATATTACACTTGGACTGTGCATCTGAGAGGAAACTGCGCTCTCTCTCTCTCTCTCTCTCTCTTCCTCTTAAAAGGTTAAAGTTATTTTTACTTATTTATTTTTAAATTCAGATATCCATTTTCTTTTGCGCATCCAGAAACTGGCGACCCCTCCAAATTATATAAAGGCTTTATAATGTGTTATGATTGCATTAAGAGTACTACAGTATGAGTGCTTATAACCATCATTATACAGTGTTATAAGCTTTAAGATTACATTGCTTTTATACATGACCATATAAGTCGTTATGAGTCGTTATTTATAACAATAATCATAACACATTGTAAAGCGTTTTATATGAGTATAATTATGAGTTCTTATAACTAAGATTATACAGTGTTATAAGTGGATTATAATGAATTATAAGTATGTTTATAAAGCATTATAGACATGGGATACATGAGCAAGTGTTACCAATCAATATAGTTGATTATAAAAAATCTATTAGAAAATAATGGATAGTTACAACGTTACTTCACTTATTGCCTCTGCTTCCCCAGGTACCGGACCTACAGGAGGCCCAGGTACAAGGTGGCGTACAAGATGGTGACGGAGATGGAGTGGAAGTGTTGCCATGGCTACTCGGGCGATGACTGCCACGACGGCCCGCGGACGGGCGTCACCGACGCCCAGGTGGACGCAGGGAGACCCCGTGTCACGCACACCGGCTACAACACAGGAGGGGACGGACAGAGAGGACACGGCGGAGGAGGAGGTACTGTGGGAATATTCAAACAATAATGATACACTACAATATGGCTTTAGGATGAAAAATAAACAAGATGTTGGTTTAATTCACCCGTCTGCATGGGGTTATTGTAATTTAAATACTGTGTTCATTTATGTGTATGTATAAGGGGATCTGGGATCGGTGATATGAAGAATGGATATTACTAACAATGTATCTTTAATAAGTCCCTTACTGGGTTATTGAGTTGCTCTCCTGAATGCTGAGTACATTCAGAAACAACATGGTCTATTGTTCCTGTGTGAAAATTCAGAGCAGTCCATGATATAAAGTCTAATGTGCTTACACACACTCTTGCTCAATGAACCACAGTATACTGAACATTCAAATAACGTTTGAAATGTTTCCCAACCAATCAAGATGTACTCAATGTATCTAGTGAGTCACCCAAACATCTCCAAAAAGTGTTCTAGTTCTTTTATGGAAGTACGAAATAAATGTACAAGATAATGATGTTTAAATAAATATGCGGGGGATATGCCTAGATTATAGTCGAAAAGAATTCAGCCAGCTGCCCTGTGTCATTGGCTATTACTTGGAAGAGACTGAATGGTGAAGCTAACCCTAACACTTCCCCTGTCTCCAGGCGACAATGAGAAGATAAGACAGCTGGAGGAGAAGATCCGGAGTCTAACCAAAGATCTCCACACCATGCAGTCAACCATACATGGGATCAATGACAGACTGTAGGTGCACTATCCTCCGTTGCTTTTATGTTATAATTTTTTTCCCCATACTATTATTGTTCAGGACATTCAAGCACTACACTTAATCTGCATCTGATGCATGCAAATCCTGTCCTCATTTGAATTAATCCCAGTAAATGTCTATCGTCTATTATGAAGAAAGAAGACATTCTGGCTGGCTTACACTGACATTATGCGGACAGTGGAGCATTTCAGTATGCACATGCCGTTTTCCTGCTTACTGTTGCTTTTCACCAGTCTGCACAAGGCCATTTTTCATGATCAGCATCTTCTGTTCATTCCATGGGGGCATTTGTGATCATGCATTATTAACATGTTAATGCATATTAATCATGTTCCCTATTGCCAGTGCTGGACAGTAACAAAGTTTTATTGAGTATTTATTGAGTATCTGTACTTTACTTGAATATTTGTATGTTTTGGATACTTATGACTTTCACACCACTACATTTCAAAAATAAATATAGCCCTTTTGACTCCATTACATTTCTAGGAAGGGAACAAGTACATTATGAATTAACCACTTAATCCTGGTTTTAAATATCATGAAAATAGCAGATCTACAAGCTTACAACATGTCACGATGCAATACTCCAGTACTTTAACTCAAGTACAAATTTGACTAAGCAACCTTCACTTCACACATATACACTTTGACTCAAATACTGGAGTTGAGCATTATCAACCCTTATATAAGAGAGGGATATATACACTCCTGAGTTCTGTGTGTATGTACTGTAGAATAAAAACACTCAGTGTCGTGTGAGTTTTTCTCAATTGAGGAACATACCTCCAAATCCAACCTCTCTAATCCCTACAGATTGTTATCAGCTCCTCATACCCTCCTTCCCAAACAACATTCTCTGTTTTGTTTTTTCCAATTTCAGAGGGATGGCAACCATTTACTTACCCACAATCCCCTGCTGTTGGCACAAAGTGTTAAATACACCCCACATGTTTACGGTAGAGCTCAGTCAATGTTAGGAAAAACAATTAACCCCCCCCCTTTTCTCTCTCTCTCTCTCTCTCTCTCTCTCTCTCTCTCTATCTCCCTCTCTCTTCTATTCCCCCTTCAATCCCTCCTCTTGTTTAGGCCCAGTCTGAATGGAGCCAGTGTGCCCTCAGACGCAGCTCAGCCACACATGAAGGAGACAATAAACAGCATCCAGACCAGACTGGACCAGCTCTACAACACAACACAGGTAAATCGAACGATCGATCGATCAGTCAATCAATCAGTCAATCAATATCTGTCTATCTGTGTTTATCTACCTACAGTACATTATCTACCTACCATCTATGATTAAATAAAACAGGTTACGTCATTCATTCATTCACTCACTCATTCACACACACAATTTCCGCTCCATCCGTCAGGTCCATGACCAGACCCTGGTCAACATCAACAACCACCTGGGTAATGGGAATGGAGGGGGCAATGAGCTGGATGGAGTAGCCAGGGGTGGAGGTCAGATCATCAACACTCTGAAGGAGGACATACTCAGAGAGTTGGAGTCCAGGGTATCTCTGTCCTGCTCTGCCTGCCAGGTCAGCCTCAATAGCTCACATTATTTAGTGTGTCTGTTTGTGTGCGGATCCAGTTGTGTTACAGTATACTGGTTAATAGCTACAGTATGTATCGACATGTATATCTACTCGCGGGCGTTAAAATCATAGTGGAAGCTTTTCTCCTGTCTTTCCTGAACATCTAACATAGAATTCCCAATGTTTGTCAAGAAAATATCCAGAAGCCTTTGTAAAACATTTGATGTTTTATGCGTTTCTGTATCTGTTTGGGCTCAGGCAGGTGTGGAGGACCTGAGGCGTCAGCAGCAGGAGGACAGAGAGAGGATCAGAGCCCTGGAGAAGCTGCTGAGCTCCATGGACCAGCACTTAAGACAGGGCCTGGAGATCAGCCGCAGGGAGACGGAGCGCTCCCAGCAATGCTGCGGCACAGTCACTCAGCTCCAGAAGAAACTGACTGACCTGGAAGTCAGCGTCAGTTCCACGGCAAACGGTTTCGACGTCATCAAAGGGCGCCTGGACAAAGAGCTGGCCGGTACAGTAGGAGGAGGAAAGGGAAGGGTGACGGAGGACAAGTTGAACGGCAGGCTGAGAGAAGTGGAGAAGAGACTGAACAACACCATGAGGAAGGCGGAGCAGAGGTGTGCCAACACTGGGAACAACGTGAAGGACAGCGTGCAGAGAGAGGTCACTCAGATGCGTAACATGGTCCTCAGCCGACTGGAAGACCACAGCTTCAAGATAGGAAAGGTAGAGCTGGACGTGGCTGTTCTGGGAGACACAGTCACAGACCACAGCAGACGCTTAGGCCAGTTGGACAATGTCACGTCCATCCTCGACAAAAGGTTAACGTCGGTCACTAAAATGTGCTCGGAGACCTGCGGGCCCAACGGCAAAGGCCGCAAGACTGAAGACACGGTCAAAACGTTAGAATGGAGGGTTGTCGCCAACCAAGAGGAGATCCAGAAGTTCGACACAAGGTTGAAGGACCTGTCTGTCTCCGGGGACTCGCTGATGGACAGAGTGATCAACCTGGCAGAAGACATCACGAAGATAAAGGCCGTGACGGGAGAGGACGGCGAACACTTCAACCGGATCGTCAACGAGGTGGAAACGCTGGGCCGCGACGTCGACGACTGCTCGATATGCAGCAGCGTAGAAGAAGACTTGCGAGCGTTTACCAACTCCACCAACAGCGCCCTGGGCAAGTGCCAGATGGAGCTGACGGACATGCGCAGGAGAGTGGACTCGGACGAGTCCGTCTGCTCTCAGGTGTGCTCCAACCTTCAAGAGGAAGTAGGGAGACTCCGAGGGGAAGTGGAGGAGTGCACCGGGCAGTGTAAGAAAAACATCAACGACCTGAATAAGCAACTGGAGGGTCACAGTGTCCACAGTGGGAGGTTAGGAGGGGAACTGAAGTCCCTCAAGGGACAGTTGTCAGGGGTCACGGTTACCTTCAACTCCATAAACGACACACTGAAGGGGCTGGGAAGGACTGTACAGCGACATGGCAACACCCTGACAGATCTGACCCGCAAAAAGGACAACATTATCTCTGAGGTGAGGATCATTAGAGGATTATTATTATAATGGTGCTAAATGCTATACTACTGCTACTACTGATAATAATAAGTACATGATGCAGCAAGCTTTCGTTAAACACAACATGGTTCCTGTCATATAATCATGTATGTATAGTATATTGTCTACAATGTTGGTTTTCACGATGAAGACAATATTTTTATTATCTTAGCCTTAGATATGAAAATATCGAAGGCAAGGAAAGGCAAGCTTGAATTACCTTGGATTAGTTTCCCTAACAAATAACAGGTTTCCCCAAACTTACAGCACCCACGATGGGGTGCTGTAAGTTTTATATATTTAGTATGTATGTGTATTTAGAAATTATGTTTATATTTTACTTTCCCACAGGAAAAATCCCACAAACTTTCTTTACTGTACTGTACATCTTACATACATACTGTACATTCAGTACACACGTAATATTTCACACACATTTAAAGAGTATATTCCCCAAAAGGTGGACAAGATCCAGAAAGAGCTGACAGACCACATGGACAACTCCAAGCTTCGCTTTGGCAGCCTGGGCAGTGAGATACAAACCATCACCAGCAACTATGTCAAGGAGGTGGGCGAGTGCCGGCGATCTAGTGACGGCCTGGAGCGAAGGCTCTCCAAGATGGAGGGCGTGTGTGGGAGGCTGGACTCCGTTTCCGAAAGCCTGCAGAAGATCAGGGAGGGCCTGAGCCACCATGTTTCAGGCCTGTGGGTCTGCGTTAATGGACTCAACGCCACTGTTACGGCCCACGCTGACGCCATCGACACTATCCAGACGGTCGAGCTGGAGAACGTCCACTACAGGCTAGACACGCTGAACACATCGGTTCTGGAAGTGGTCAAAGAGTTCCACAGTTTCACTGAACAGGACTTCACGGGTGAGATGCTGAGACAGCAGTTATTGCTTTTATTGTTTGACATTTATTCTCTTGTGGGAGAAAAAATGCTGTGGCAGGGTTATCGCAGAATAAAAAATACATGTAGTCTACACATGATAAACTTGCATGTTCTGGTGAATCTGAACGGAATGTCATGGGTGAGTCTCAGTAACAGAAGGGCATGGGATCTGAATTTAACCCATTAAGACCTGAGACCGGTTCTACAAAATGTCCTCTAAATCCTAACAGTTTTTAGAAAAAAACTATGTTGCTACATCAGTGGGTCTCAAACTTTTTCATGTCAAGGACCCCCAAAATGATATGTATTTGGCCATGGACCCCCATCTCAAAATATTTTGTTCCAGGGACCCCCAGAAGCAAAGATTTGAGTTACAAATGCTCGCTTTCAAAAATATATATTCAAAGATTTTCACGATTTTTCAAATCTACAAGCTCGTAGCGCGGCACTCGATGCCGCGCTAAGAGCTTGTATATCTGCTATTTTTTGATAGCCAAAAGAAGTCTAAAATGACACGATGCGTTCCCGGTCTTAATGGGTTAAGACATGGGATACTGCTTGAGAATTTGCGAGATGGGAGGCAAGGTCAGGCCATGTGAAGAAACAGACCAAAGGAAGGATCCGGCATGTCTTGCCTGGTGATTAACTGTTGTCCCGCATAACATTCACTTAAAAGTCTGTTAAGTCTGCAGTCTGTCTGAAAGAGGAGTTTCAGTGAGGTTGTGGGTGAAGGGCACAACAGTTTAAATCTCTGATGTCTCTGGAGCATAAATGTCTTTGGTCTGCTGATTGTATTTCTAAAGAAGACAATCTTAGTGAAGAGGACTTTCAGTGTGGTGTGTGTTCCAGCTGTGCTGTCTCTACAAACATTCTCAAGGGTGCGCTTTATTTCTATTACAGGCCCGTCTGGTTTGCCGGGCCCACGTGGCGAAAGGGGATACCCAGGACCCCTGGGTCCGAGGGGGGGCCAAGGAAAAGAAGGTCCTCAGGGCAGAGAGGGCAAGAGGGGACCAGTGGGACCCCCAGGTAAAGATCAAATAAACTTGAAGAAATGTATGAGTGTTACTGTCATAAACTCCAAAATAAGACAGTATTATAACGATCCGGCCTCCCTGTATCAATGGCAAGTTACTCATGAACAAAGCTGCTTAACTGCAATACGGTATTCAGTGGCGGAGGCCCCCCTTTTCTGAATGGCAGTATTCCAGCACTGACAAACCAGCCATGTAATGGTCATGTTGACTGGCATGTTGATGTCACCATGGAGAAAAAAGTAAACAATGAGCTGTCAGCTGTGATGCTGAAACAGTTTAGCATTATCAATACATTAACATTTCAGGGGCTCATTTTATTCAAAGTTGTTAAAAAAAAGAAACTTTATTTTATTTCACCATAATCTTCTGCGGTTCAGTTACTAAGATTATGCTCTGTGATGATAATTCAACACAAAGAGCGATGACATAATATGAATAATAAATCATTAGCATCTCTCAGTGAAACTGTTCTTATAATATCTCTCATCTTACATTACAGGTCTCAGAGGTGAAGAGGGTATGTGTCATTGTTATAATTGAAGATAAAAGAAGCAGTTTATTTTTAATCTTCATTTATTTCATTTCAAATCAACCTCTGCTCTTACAGTACTTCTGTAATTGTTTTCCCATGAATTAGGTCCGGCAGGGTCAGATGCCAACGTGCCACGGCTCTCTTTCTCGGCTGCCCTCACTCGCCCCATGGGAAGTCCGGGAACTATCCTCTTCAACCACATATTTGTCAATGAAAAGAATGTCTATAACCCACGAACAGGTGAGTTTTGGGCCCAATTGAACATTTAAGGAGTTCCTTGTGTCTGTGAATGTCCTCCATCCCCAGTTTCTCAGCACCTCCTTTCTTTTACTGATGACCTTAATGAAAACTTTAATCTAAATCTTTAATCTAAACCTTAATGTCAGGTATTCTAATCCAGCACATGAACTGTATGCATATTGTTCCTTATCTCTCTGCCTTGGCTCTCACTCCTGTATGCATCTACGTATCTATAAGTCCTTGATGACTTAGAAGTAATACAATATTGTGCATGAATTCTTTAAAAAAAATAACTATTATTTCAGTGTGTTCTGTTGTGTTGCTTAGTTGTTTATGGCTTCCCTAGTAACTACTGTATTTCCCTTAAAAATACAAATCTAACACTAAAAGACATAAGTCATACAACCCTGACTACCTACTGTAACTTCAACCACCTCCCTGACATCCTTGTAACCCATGTATTTCCTCCAGGGCATTTCACAGCACCAGTTAGTGGCAAGTACTTCTTCAGTGCTACGCTGACAGGCCACAAGAACGTGAAAATTGAAGCGGTGCTGTCCAAGTCCAACATCGGCGTGGCCCGCGGGGACTCGGCTGGGTACCAGCCAGAGGGCCTGGAGAAGCCCATGGCAGAGGCCAGACACACCCCAGGGGCCCTGTCGGTCTTTAACATCATCCTGCCCATGAAAGAAGGAGACACGGTTTGCATTGACCTCGTCACTGGAAAGCTGGCACACTCCTCAGAACCTTTGACCATCTTCAGTGGAATGTTGCTATATGAGACTGTCTGATTGGACGCAGTCTCAGCATGATTGGTCTGTGGGAGGCAGACGTTCAGTATCTGACATTATGATTGGTCTGCCAGCCGGTCTGCGACAAAGCCATTGGTTGGACTGTTGGGCGGACGGAAATTTGTATTTCTGCAGGCAAGACTGAATGAATTCAGCCAGAAGAGAGGGAATTAATATTGTACATTTAGTGCGATGAAGGAAGAACATTTTCAATCACAATGATTTCTTTGTGTTTCACAGCTTTAAGGAAAATATTAATCGGAGCAAAGAGCTATTAATTTTTTTTTTTACTCTTTGACATTCATTTGTCTTTGGAAAGAAATGCCACTGCAGGGTTCTCTCATAATGAAATATTTTAATGTCACAATATAAACTTGAATGTTATAATGTCATTATTGTAAGCCAGCTGTCAGTTCTCACTTATTCATCAAAAGTTGAAGTCAAATGAATGAAGAAATTGGATATTGTTCCCGTTATAATGCTCACACAATATCAGTATGGAATATTTGCAGGGTGTTTTTCTTTTGTTCCAGTGAACGTGTCGATTATCATTTCCTACCCTTAGCACGCAGTTTATTTTCTTCATGACCACAAGCACCCTGCCCAAAATGTCATGTTGACAGAGGTCATTTTCCTTTACAACAACCAAAAATAAATACATTCATTCAGGGGAGCAAAGTTCAAACCACTATTCTTTCAGAGAAGGACAATGAACTTAGCGGAACGCTCGATAGCAAACCACAGGATTTCACCAAACAATGAAAAAGATCACTTTAGGAACATTCCATTACCACGTACCTAAGGACATGGAGGAGGGACGTAAAACAATACAAGGAGGGATGAGGAGTTTTTCATACTCTAACAAGGGTCATCTAAACTTCTGCAGAGGATCAAGCTTTAAAGTTGTGTGGCTGTTACTATCCGTCTCTCTGACAGTGGTATTTCTATTTAGAGGAATAGATAGCAAGTAATGAGGCTGCACATGCCCTTGTATCTGTGCCAAGATTCCCTCTTTTTACACACACACACACACACACACACACGCACGCACGCGCGCGCGCGCGCACACACACACACACACACACACACACGAGCGAGCGTGCTTCCTTTCTCCATAGAGGTCTAATTAAAATGCAGTGAGCTCAAATGAGACACTTATTGTACCCAGGAACCATGGTACAGTATGAAGAATGTTTATTGGACTGATTTGGTTCAGAGGCTATAACTATAAACTGTGTTATCATCACACATGTCATGTTGTGTGTGCTACAGTGCACTTATCCAGCGGAGTGGGCCATATATGACATCATACTGACTTTATTTTGTATTATAATACATTGATATAAATATCAATACATTTGGGTTTTGTTACCCTATATCTTTTACAGTGACAGAAAGACCCCTTACTTCACTCATTAATAGGTCTGTCTTAAAGTCAACTTTGAACCAGCACAAGTTTGGATGCATTGTTCACCTCTATAGAATGTAAATATTATTTTTTTGCCATAGTAAGTTTTTTATAACTTACCACTCGATATTTTTTTGTCAGGTACTGGATGTGTTTTTGTATATTTTACCACATATGTGCCTCAAATACAGATTTTTACACCGTTTATCTAAGCAGTCCGAGTTTTGTCTGGATTTCATTGTGGAATTTTAATGTGTTGGAAAGGTCTTGATGCAATGTCATAAAGCAAACACCACAGCTATTTGGCACCTCTTTTGTGTAACCTCATTTGTTTATTCAACATAATCTACTGTAAATTTAAACCAGTGGTGGACAGTAATGAAGTACATGTACTTGAGTATCTGTACTTTACTTAAGTATTTGTATTATTTTGATACTTATGACTTTCACTTCACTACATTTCAAAGACAAATATTGTACTTTTGACAATTTTTTTAAGAACAGAAAAAGTACTTTACGAATTAACCATGAGCCTTATTTCAAATATAGTGAAAATAGCTGATCTACAAGCTCACATGTCGTGATGCGTTGTACTGTAGATCTGCTATTTTCATTATTATTGATATATTTGTATGTCAAAGTTTATACAGTGCAAAAACAATTTAGAAGGGTGACCAGTTTTAATGCCTTCAACCAGCGTGTGAAATCATGTAAGATATGTACAGTATGTGTGTGTGTGTGCATGTATAGGCTATTGACCAGTGGTTGGCTTAATGATAATATGTTTATTGATTTAAACAACCACTCTGATTGGTTTCAGAGTGAAAACTTTAGTTAGTAGTTACTTTGTACCTATTGAAAAGGGCCCCTGATTTCAATCATCTCAGCAAAGAGGCAACTTACACTTTACTTTATATCATAGCGACATCTAGTGTTGCACGTAGTTAATGCAGGTTCATGCAGGTTCCAGCAAAGCAAGCAACCTTGAAGTCGAGATATGCGACCTTGTCCATCGAACAATATGGTATCACATTCGTCCTGCATTCATTACTTCTCCATAGTAAACCCATGACCCTAGATAACACTTTCAATGGCTGCCACTCTTCTGTCACTCAGCCATACAGTCTCTCACAAGACTGCGTGTGTAAATTGATCCAGGCAAATGGCGGTCAAGTGCAAAGAACCGGTAATTCTACCTACTTACAAATGTAAAGGGACACATAATAAGAGACACAATCCACACTTTACTCATGGCTGTACTTAGATAGCTCCTTTAAATCTTCTTCTGAAATCAACTTCCTTAAAGGGGTTACCGGAAGACTCGCCCCAAAACAGAGTCGCCCTCATGTTTTTGGCGGACCACTGGCCCCCGGTGGGGTTTGTATTCTTGTATTTGTTTTACTGAGGATAAGGTGAGGAATACGTTTAGGGTTAGGCATAGTTTTACTGAGGTTAAGTTTAGGAATAAGATTAGGTTTAGTTTAGGCGTAGTTTACCGAGGTTACGTTTAGGAATAAGGTTTTGTGGGCACTGGGCATAGTTTTACTGAGGTTACGTTGTGGTGGCGACCGTTTCGAGGTCGCTGGATTTTACACCGGGTGAGCGTGTTTAGGGGCGACCGTTCTTGTATTCCTCAAAGGAACACATCCTTCCTGGGATTTGACCGCACGTGTTCCGTTGCCATGGAGACAAGTCAAGTTTGTGCCCCGGCTGAAACGCAGTGGCAGGTTTTGTGTTTGATGTTTGTTTTTTAACTGTCGAGTTTGCTGTCAGTTCACGGGATTAATATGATTCATATGACTATTCGCAGCTCATAACAAGGAGGAATAAACCTGCACAAGATTACTTTTCAGCTTTTGATCAAGGTAAGAGAGAGAGAGAGAGAGAGAGAGAGAGAGAGAGAGAGTTGATCGACCACTACGACCAGTCATTGTGAGCTTGTAGATCGGCTATTTTCAAACAACCAAAATGTAGGGCTGAAGTGGTTAAAGTATGTTTTGTAATCATAATCAAAACCTACAAAGTAACTAGTAACTAAAGTTTTCAAATAATTGTAGTGGAGTAAAAGAACAACATTTGCCTCTGAGAGTGGAGTAGAAGTAAAAGTAGCCTACTGAAATACTTTTACTTTTGTAAAGTAAAAGTACCTCAAAATTGTACTTAAGTACAGTACTTGAATAAATGGACTTAGTTACTTTACACCACTGGCCCTAAGTGAAGTTTTTCATGCAAGAGTAGGCTTCTATTAATAGGCCTATATCTCTAATGCACACCCCTTGGAATTTCTCATAGAGCAGAATACTATAATTCATCAATAAAATTAATGCTTTCTTTTTCCTCTCCTCATCAAAACGATGGAGCTCATTTTGCCTAACCTAGAATGAGAGGCCATGTGGCAGAAGGTCGCCTGCAGATCCTGCAGGTTTACCGTCTACTGCAGTATGTTCACGAAGGGGACAAAGTCCAGATAGAGAAGATGGTCAACCTGGGAGTGGAAGATGTCGTCAACCTGACAGAACCACAGCAAGGCACAGGGGTGCTGCACCTGGCCGCTGAAGCCAACAACCAGGGTACGATGCTTGTTGGTTACTTTGACACTTCACTATCTTGCTGGTAGTGACAGTTACATTTTATTTGAAGTGTTTAGAAGGAAAACATACGTATATATAGACCAGAGTATTAAATAATTCAGTCCTTTGTAGGGGCCGGTCAGTTAATCTTTTGGTATTTTGGCAATATTAAGAGTAAACCAATACTGTCAATGGAAGTCAACCAATTAAAAAATATATACATAAAAGAAATGATTCTAAATAATGTAATTGTGTTGCACATTATCCTCTTAGCAAGTTGATAAAAAAAGTAATGATCATCTCTAACCTTCTGCCAAACCAGACATGGTCAGCTTCCTAATCTCCCAGGGGGCACAACCCAACATCCAGGACAGCAGGGGCCACACCCCGGTCATGTTAGCCGCAGAGTTGGGTCACGATGGAATGGTGGCCCTGCTGGCAAAGAACCACACTGACATGACGCTGCTGGACACAGAGGGCAAAGGTGAGAGGCTGACCACATAGTACTAGCTAGCAGATGGTTGGGTCTGGAGAAATGGCTGGATACTTGAGTAGAATACTCCAAAGGCTAATAGTCGAAAGAAGAAAATGAAGCTCTCCACTCATGCAGTGCATGCACACACACACACACACACACACACACACACACACACACACACACACACACACACACACACACACACACACACACACACACAGTAAAATCCTGCATGTTAATCCTGCTGTAAATGATATTTTCTGGGCATGTCATCATTGGCGAACATTCGCAAAAACAGGCAAACATTCATCCAAAATAGCAGGTCAGTGATTTTTGGCAAAAAGGGGTCCAATTACAGAACCCTGGGGGACCCCGGTAAACGAAGTATGTATGGGGTGAAAGTGGCTAAAGAGAAATAAAGAATAGAAGGAATAATGGTCCGTCTATATATATATATATATACTCACATTCCTCTGGTAGTTGTAAGGCAAATGGTGGGTTTAGGACAGAGGATCTGTCATGATTTGGCCGACACTTAATGGGACAGACACACTTGCAGTTGAAGTGTAAGTACAGCAGTGGCATTTCAATGTACAACATAAATAAAAAGAATCGCCAATCAAAACACAGAACTTGGAGGCCAGAGGAGAGGGCAGCGTGTGTAATACAGGTCAGTGGAGGTAATGCATTTTAATCAGAGCATGTGAGGTAATGGAACTGCTGCACTGAGCCTCAACTCCACTAACATATTCTAATTCCAGTATTACTTTCTCATCCTGCAGTTTGGGGCCCCTATACACAGAGCCTCATCTCAAGTTCAGTATAAGCTGGCTGGAGGGCTTGTGCTGAATGCCTTGCCTTGTCTTACAACTCATGAAAATGTATGCTGCGTCTGTTTAGATATTGATGAGGGGGATGTATCCCCAGGCAACTCCCATCAGCTAGCCCAAAGTTCTTCTTCAGGAACCCTTTTAAACCAATTATGATAATTGCTTCAATTACATCGTTGTCCAGGGCATCGATTACACCAAATGGGACTCTTTTGAGAACAAGTGAGTGGGTGAAAGAAGTAGAGCAAAAGACAGGAAGGTGTGTGTGAGCTTAAATGTTCTATGTGTGTTCATGCTTGCACGCTTTTGTTGCGCGTGTCTGGGTGCCTGCTTGTTTTTGAGGGCGAATGTCTGTTTTTCTGTTGCCATGTGCCGTGTCTCTATGGGTGAGCGTGTGAACGTCTACTGTGTACTGTATGTGGCTGGTGTCTGTGTGTGTGCACGCACATGTCATGGCATTCGGATACATCTAATTACAGATCAAGCCCTGACGGCAATCCTCTCCCATGAAGCCAGTTGGGTAACCTGATATGACGGTGGCTGACTTGGTCCGCTCTCAATAGTCACACTACGTTTCTGTCCCCTGTAGGCTGAGTCTCAATGGTCATAATTATGTTGACTCGTTCTCAGAATTAAAGCCATGGTGTTTTCTTCATGTAGGGGTGTCTCACTCTCAGTATTGAAACCGAGCTGTTTCCACTTGTAGGCACAGCCTCAACCATTAAAGCAGTATGTTTTGACCATGTATAGGTTCAGATTCAACACTAAAACCAAGTTGTTCATCCTATATACGTTCAACCCCAGGCCATATCGCTGGGCGATATGGACAAAATTAAATATCACAATATCGATATTGAGACGATCAATTTTCTTTAAAGTTTTTCGAAACAATTTAAAAGTAGTGAAAATAGCATAATATTCCGACACATTAACAACTTGTAGATTGGCAACTTTTGCTGTTTTCAATAATCTTTGACAGTTTTTATAAAAAAGTGATTAAGTGATTAAAACCAGGAAAAGACCACATTTATGCAATATCACAATATTACGATTTCCAAATCCAAGACGATATCTACTCTCATATCATGATATCGACATAATATCACCTCCTCATTCCCTTTTCCGAGAATCTTAGCATTCAGATGTTCTATTAAAAAACGTCTTTGATGCAAAATGTGGCAACTGCACTGCCTGCCCTGGAGGGGATCCTACTGCATCCATATCTTATTTCAGATTTAAGATCTGCCACCTTGCTGTTTTGCTCTCTCTTTCCCAACCGCTTGTACCTTCACTTCCTCCATCCTCTCTCTGCAGGGGTCTTGTTTTATTGTATCTACCCCACAAAGCGCCATGCCCGTTGCCTCCACGTGGCGTTGGAGAACGGCGCAGATGTCAACAATGTGTCAACTGAGGGGAAGCCAGCATTCCTGCTGCTGTGTGAAAAGGCCCTGGACTGCACCATCATGTGCCTCAGCATGCTGGACAAAGGGGCCGATGCCAACGCAACCAATCAGGTTTGAGGTTTGCAGGGTTGATCACTGAAGGCTTATGGGAGATATAGTATGAAGGTAAATGGTAATGTAGGCTAATGCATTTACATTAGTGGTTCTCAACCAGTGGTCCGGGGACCAGCAGTGGTCCTTGAGGGGGTTCCAGGTGGTCCCCAGCTAAATGATGGAGAGTTGGTAACCAAATGGACCTTTATTTCATTTTTTTAAAATTAATGTTAAACATCTGCATTACTTAATTAAATAATTGTTATTTTGATCAACGTTTGCCTGTCATCTCTCCTATGGTACCACATCAATACAGCATGGAATTGTGGACAAAATCGTATGCAACGATAACAAAATATTCTACGTTTTAGGTCTGAGAAGCTAAATCTCATCAAACGGTGGTCCGTGGCTCAAATGGCGAATAAATAATGGACCTTGATATGAAAAGGGTTGAAAACCATTGATTAACATATAGCGCCTTTCACCCATTCACACACATTCCCACTCACATTCACACACTGATGGCGGAAGAAACCATGCAAGGCTATCTTGCATGGTTCCCTATCTGCTCATCAGGAGCAGATAGGGGTTCAATGTCTTGCTCAAGGACGGCTCTACATCATGAGCACTGAAATGTCAGTGATAGAAGAGGGAATAGGTTTGTAATGTTCCAGTAGGAAATTAAGTCAGAATTAGGAATTAATGGAGAGGATAAAATAAATATTTATACAGTAGTACAGTTAACATTCTAGTACATAATGCACTAATGCTGCTGAATTTATTGCGGGTGCACCTCTTTTTATAAGCCTCCAGTTGGATGTGCTGCCAAAAGCGGATCTTGAATCTTCGATGTAAACCGAACATGCAACATTACAGCGTTTAGATTTTTGCTTACAGTATATGAGTCCTATTCTGTATACAGTATATGTGAAGCATACAGTATGTCAACTGTCATTTAGGGCTAAATGGCTAAATGTGGCTGCTTATAAGAATCACTACTAAGCACAATTACAAATTATGAGCAGACACTGTACAAATAAAATAACACATGTATGGGTCCAGGTCACATTTGCACACTCTCAGTGATTAACACTGAGTATTTTACTGTGTGTTGTTAATCTAGAGCACAGGTGTCACTGCACTGATG
Organism: Gymnoscopelus microlampas; assembly: GCF_963454915.1. Lineage (NCBI taxonomy): Eukaryota > Metazoa > Chordata > Actinopteri > Myctophiformes > Myctophidae > Gymnoscopelus > Gymnoscopelus microlampas. Next base: position 19,233,736 of record NC_139953.1, read on the forward strand.
GAGGCAGCCAAGGCAGGCTCTGTGCAGCTGCTCAGAGCCCTTCTGCAGAGAGGTGCAGACCCCAACGCTCTGGACAACAAACGCCTCAGTGTTGTACACTACGCTGCCAAGGGAGGCTTCTTTGAGGTGTGCTGGTGGTCGGTATACTGAAAGAAAGTCCAACCCTACATGACGTTTTTGTTTTACTAAAAGACTAGACCGGTGCCCGTGCACCGGCCTACTCGGGAACGATGCAAGTTTTAAGTGCATGCCCCACCCGCTCATGCATTACCTGTTGACAGAGTGCGTTGTACCGGCTTTTATCCTACAGTACCTCTTCGTTTTCACCTTTGCCCAAAGTCATATGATCATGTGTGACTAGTGTTAAAATCCAGTGTCCTCTCCCTGACCTGCTGCTTATTCTCCAGGTGATTCAGGTTCTATCTGCGTACTCAGCAGATATGGGTTTGATTAGTTCAGAGGGCAGCACACCCCTCCATTACGCTGCCACCACGGGCCATGCCAACTGCTGCAAGTTCCTGGCCCAGAGAGGTACAGTGCCTTAGGAGAAACGCTAGAAGTTATGAATTTCAAAGTGAATTTAAAGTGTTCTCCATGTTGTAAAGTGGTGTATGATCACTAGGAGCTGCACTTAGAGTATACTGTATTTTTAATTTGCTTAATTCTACAAGCTAGAATCTTTTTCATTACATGTTACATGTACGTTCTAAATCAAGAGATTAGCAGATAGGAAATACTCAAATAATTCTGTCATCTATACAATTCATTGATCCATGACAAAAATTATGCTCCAATGTTTTAGGCTGTAACCCCAAATTGAAGAACCACGAGGGTCTGCTGCCACGTCAGATTGCTAAAGACTCCGGTCACAAAGCTGCATCCAAGGAGCTGAGGAAATCTGAGAGGCTGCAGTGGAAGACCAGTAAACCCAGTGGCACTGCCGCCTGGGCCCTCAACCTCCACGACTGGTCCCACGAGAACGAGACAGCCCTCCGCAACGCCTTCGGCGACAAGTCCGACATGGTCTCCATACAGAAGTTTGTGTCTGTGATGGAGCAGCTGATAGCCCCGCTGGACGCGGATCATTTCCACACGCTCCTCCTGGCCCACGACAGGCGGAGGGAGGGGTTCGTCAACGTCAGCGACTTCCTCAAAGGCGTGAAGTACGTCCAGAAAGCCTTCCTCATCTCCTCCTATGCCCCAAAGAAGAAGAGGGGGAAGAAAGGAGGGAAGAAGGGAGGGAAGAAAAAGAAGAAATTCACCCTGCCTATGCCTATCTGCACCGTCCCCACTGAGCACATCCACCGGCGTGAGGATGGCGGGCCGCCCCGCTTCATGATCGAGACATATAAGCAACACACCGACCTCAGCCGGTTCGACCGCGACCACCCGCCGTCGCACCCCATAGAGGACGACTCGGCCTGGTACATAGACGAGCCGCAAAAGGTCTACATCAACGTCAACTACTGCGTGAAGTCGGGCGACCTGGAGTCTTTGGACCTCGCCTTCAGTCAGGATGTCCCCGTGGACATTAAAGATCTCTTTTACAAGACCCCGCTGATGGTGGCCTGCTCCAGTGGCAGCTATGAGGTGGCCGAGTATCTCCTCGGACGAGGGTGAGATTGGGACTGCTGTATTTTTTGGTTTAATGGTTTAAAGCCTGGGTTTGCTTTTTAAATTATGGGTTACGAAACCATGGTTTAAATAAACCACGAACCATAGTTTATATTTTATAAACCATGGACTACAGTTTTAAAAAGTCGGTTAAACCTAATATTATCCAAAGCAGATCTGTTTCTGAGTGACGGAGTGGTATATATAAATTGTCAGTGGTTGGTTTGGCGCATTTCTACAAGGAGAATGCACTCTAATGTTTTTTACCTTAACACTTTAAATATACCAAAAAATACAAAAAACTTACAACGCCTTTAAAGAAACCAAGATGACATTTTGAATGACTTAAGATCAGGCTAACCTTGATGGTGACTGTGAGTGTGATTGTGTACCACAGGGCAGACATGAATGCAACTGACCAGTTTTGCTGGACGCCCCTCCACCATGCAGCCCACGCGGGACAAGTGGACATTGTTGAACTGCTAGTGGAGGCCGGCGCCACTGTGGATGCCCCCGCCCTCAACGGAGCCACGCCCCTCATGAGGGCCATTGAGACCTCTCGACCCTGCTGTGTGGACTTTCTCATCAAGGCGGGGGCAAAGGTCACTGCCGAGAACAAGAAAGGTTGACATCAATACATTGTGAATGTCAATATCCACAGGAAAATGTACTGTGTGTGATGTAATTCTATTAACTTATTATTAATGTATTATTATTACATTTGTTTTCATGCATAAAAAAAGCAGATACAGAAAATATGATATATTTATTTACTTAGTGTGTGAGAGAGTGAATAGATGTTTATTTATTCATTTACCAATGCTTTAAGCTAAACTGACACTCGCTGATGGACGGCATGTACTGTATATGAATTGTAATATATATTGTATTCATATATATGAATGCATTTGCCCTCAGAGCTAAACTGCCTGGACGTCGCCAGAGTATACGCAGACCACAGGATCATTAGCTTGGTCAAAAACAAGATGGATTCTCTGCCTAAACCCAAGGAGAACCAGAGGGGGAAACATGTCAAACTTCAGCAGGCCAAACCCAGACCAGCCACTGCTAAAGTAAAGGTACTGAACGCAGGAGATGACAGGAGAATGTGTTATGTTATAGACTAACAGTATCGTATTATTCTAACTGAAAATAACAACAATACTGCTACTGCTACCATTGTGTTAAAATTGTGTAACTCTAAAGTCCAATAACATCATCATACAGTATGTCACATCATCCAAGATCCGTAGCTCAACACCAATGAAACCCATTCACCTGGACTTCCTTGTAAATAACAATTTGTTCTTAAGAGACTTGCCTGGTCACTTTATAAAAGCTTAAATAAAGAAAATAATGAACATCCCTGCCCTTCTTCTTAAAAGTCATATTGATAACATTTTTATATAAACGAATAATAAAAAGGAAATAATACATCCAGAGCCTTTAAAAAGGTGTGAAATACAATTATCCCCCCCACACACACACACACACACACACACACACAATTTGAATTATAATAATTATAATTATAATTTAGAAATGATCGTTTAAATAAATAATGTATTGTTTCGTTTTCTGTAAGCTGTCAGCCCCCATTATCCATGTGTGCTTCTGTTTTCATTGGGTAACGGTACTTTTTTTCCCTCTTAAAGCAATGCTTGGAGGAACATGCAACAGACACATTATCTAGTTTCTGAATGTTGTCTGTTGCACTAAATTATAAATGCAGTGTTTTCACCCACCGCCAGCCCTATATCAGATTAATCATTGAGCCAGTCCCATATTTCGAAGTCGGCTTCTATCTGCGTATAATTGTCTGCCCTTTTCACCGTCAGAGAAATCCAAGCCCGTAAAGAGATACACACTTGTTACTCTAGCCTCAGCGACTTGTAAGCAAATTAGCCGAGATGTGTTGTGTTACAGCTGACAGAGGCTGATGTTTGGGCTATCAATAACCACACACAGTGAAATCTCTCAAAAAAGTAGATTCTATTGAAGAGCCGGCTTCAGCCAGTCTGTACATGGCATCACGCAATGTAATGACTTTGAGACTTTGAGTGCAGTAGCCCTACCTGAAGACCAGACAAAGTATATTGTTTTTAATTCAAACTCACAACAAGCAGCCCAATAGTTATTCCCCCTTGGCCTGGCACCTCGTTGATAGGCACTAGGCAGAGTTAAGTATCGTTTCCTGTCACTTGTCACCCTTGTGCTCATTATTATTGATGGCTATCACCTGTAATCAGTCTGAATGCTGATCACCTGTGTTAACTATGTGACCTATATACAGTACAGTATGTGCCATGTCCTCATCTCTATCTTATTAAGGCCAAATTGGCCGAAACATCTTGATTTCGTATATTACACATATCGTGTTGCGCCTCTTTCACCGTTTACATTACAGTAAAAAAAACAACAACCATGTTTTATAACAATATCTAAAATGTTCTATTCTATTCTTGTGTTCCCCAAAACCAAACCCTAAAGAATTAAGCTCGCAAAGATAAATTGTAAAGAATTATGATTCTTGACTGCATTCTCTGCTATTGCTCACCTCATCGCCACTTTGTCGGTTCTCACTTACAGACAGCTGTTATGGAAACGCCGGCGCCCTCCACCACAGCCGTCGCCACTGCAGACAGGATCGCCTCTCTGAAAGTGTCGGAGAGCATCATCCCACACAACACCAGGATCACCGGTGGCAAAACCAACGCTGTGGACATTACCTTTGTGCCAAAGACGGTAGGCCTCAACGACATTTGGGTTGTCTTCACCAGAGTGACATCTGTCTACACTGTAAATGTGTACAAATGTAACCAAATGGACCCATACGGATCCATTTGGTTACATTTGTACAGTTTCTGAGTTACACATGGATAAATTACAGCTGAGGAGATATGTTTTTATACTCTGAGAATATAAAAACCCATACGTTTTTATCTCCAGGAACTATAACAATAACTATGAATGTATTGTTTAAAAAACATTCAACCAATACTGTTAGTATTTTTGATGTAAGGTATTTTTGATGTAAGGTAAGAAAGTTCCAAACAGCATATTTTCCATCTACAAATCAAATCCGTTAACAATGCATGTGAAAATAACCATCATTTATATTTGAAAAGTCTGGTGTTCGCAGCCAGGTTTCTTCACCCGATTAATGTGTTAGTTACGGTCTGTCAGACTTGTCAAACCCACATAAAGGAGGCTCATATTAATGCACTACAAAAAAATAAATGCCCAAGCAACACTATATAAATAATAATCATCCAACACACAGATCCCACTGGAAGAAAATATGCATTTCAATCATTATATTAAAGTTAATTTAAGGACACTGTATGTAGTGTAAAATCCTCAGTGTTACTTTATCCATTTGTAACTCGTGCAAGAGTATGTTATTACAATATAACTAGTACATCTGCAGTAGTTGGAGGTGGTCTCTCTACTCTTCCATTGAGGAATTTTGACCCTGGTGTGGTTGGACACCTACTGGTCGACAAGTAATACTGCTCGAAGCTCATAAGTGCAATATGTCACCTGGAAACCTCCAAGTGGTTAACAATAAGGATTTTACGCCTTTGTCAACCAATCCACCTGCTGTAGATACAGTAGATACCTTTATCGATCCCAGGGGGGAGTTTTCAGTCGCCCAGAGTCAGCACAGCAGTTAAGAGTTACAGGTACAGAGAAGGAAAGTACATGTATACAGCAATACAAGGGCAAGAAAAACAATAAGATTCACCATCAGTACAGAACAACAGTATACATTTACCTATTCAACTAGCCTGCACTATGCAGAAAAAACAACAACACAAGGTTACAGCGTCCCATCCCGCCCCAAAACAAATAAAGTGTCCATTTCAATCAGTGCAATGCAGGAGAAAAAGTGACAGTGTTCACAGTGCAATCAGTGCCTGCTGTACCATGTTCCTTCTCTCAGGTATGGAAAAGACCACTCACCACCAGCCAGCTGATAGCAAAGAGAGAGGCGAGGAGACAGCATCTCTCCAGTGAGGTGGACTTTGATGACCTGACAATGCCTTTCAACAGAAACATCCAGAGGAAATCCCTGGAGCTCCTGGAGGCCACAGACTAGAGTAGAAGCACTGACATGTTCATCGTGAGTGAGAATGATTATGATGATGATGATGATGATGATGATGATGATGATGATGATATTTTGGTGTCCATTTGATGACTTAAATGCCGGGCACCTGTCATATTGTGGGACATTAGCAGCTTTCCCAATAAAGCCCGATAGCATGGCTACATATTTATTTACCATTGAAACCAACGGCTATCACAGGCTATAAACTAGCTTGTGGCTACTGCTACTCGCTGGCCTCTGTTTGGAATCAAACTATTGCAACATTTTTATAGTGAATTGCCATTCGTCACCATGTGTAACATTACACTTGAGATGAGATGTGATCTCATCTCAAGTGAGGAATAACAGATTAAAAACTGTCAACGGTGGGACAATGTTGTCTTATGCCAATTGTACATTGAAGATAGCCATAGCTACTCATGAAATAATCACTAAAGGATAACAATAATAAGGAGAATGACTTTGGAATAAAGTGGCTATGCTATAGCTTTATACAAGATACATACACGTGTAGACCTTTTTTCCTGTCTAAAGCATTCAAAAAATATTAATACTTTACTTATAATAGTAATGAGTAAAAAAAGAGACACAAACATGGATTTCTGTGTGTTCAGTGTGTTTGGCCACTAAGTCACATGCTCACGATTCTGGCTTCAAACATTGAACCTCGTTCTCTTCCATGAGCTATGATTCGACCATCAAAGTTAACCACTTTCAACCAGGCCTCCCTATTTTGGGTGTGTCATTATAGTTTTTGTTATTATTATTTATTTAAAAAATAGCAGGTCCGCAAGTTCACAATGCATTGTGATGCGACGCTTGTATATCTGCAATTTCTTTTGCCATTCGTATAACAAAGTATAACCTGATTAAGTGGTTAAATTATGTATTTTCCAATACAATCTGGAATGAATCTTAACGTCTGACAGTACGGACAGGATATTTCACTGGATGACGTGGTGTGTGGTTGCGGTGTGGTATAATGTCACTCATTACACTGACCCTCGTTCAGGAGCGCTTTTTGATTCATGAAAGTTCTCAACTGGCTGACAGGGTCAGTGTTTCTAATGTACATTTTAACTTTTACAAACTACATGTCCATACAGTAGTAGGCCACAATACAGGGAAAAACACTGTGTTCTCATGGTGTCACATGCTCTCCAACCGAAACTCACAACAGAACTAGGACAGACATTGCACTGTACCCAAACAAAAACAAACAAACAGCGAAAAATAAAACAAAACAAAACAAAACACTGCAACCAAAACTTTGACAGGAGCGACACTGGACAGAATGTAGTTTCTGTTTCAGTAGGTACAGCGTTTTATTTTTAGGTCCAGTATATGCTTTCCTGTCCTCTTCAGTGAGAGGAGTGAAGAGAGTGAGGTGTGCTGTGAGGAAGCTTGCGGCTTTTAAGCCCGATTTATACTTACTCGTATGACGGTGTTGTACAGTAGATGCTCTACAAGCTCACAACACGCCGTGGTGCGATGCGTTGTGATCTTGTGAATCGTCTATTTATGGCACGCGACACCGTCATTCGACGGACTGTAAATTAAGACTGAGGAGCAGAGGAGACTGACGCTGGTGTGTCAGCTCATCTCTGACACTTATCACACACAGTCAATCTGCAAGAGACCACAGACACACAGGAATATATTGTAGAAGTGGGAGTGATCTCTACTCTCCTTTCTCTCACTTTATTGTATAGATCAGTGATTCTCAAACTTCTTAATTTCAAGTTTGGTATATGTATGAGGCCACGGACCGCTCATGAGAGCGTACAAATGAAACCAAATGGACCCTTACGGTTTGGGTTCAATTTGTACGCTCTCAGTCATTTTTTACAGATCTTCAAGGGTCCATTTGGTTCCTATAACTATCAGTCATTTAGCTGGGGACCCCCTGGAACCCCGTCAAGGACACCTGGGGGACCCCAGACCCTATTTTGAGAATGAGTATCTTATAGATACATAAGAGGATATACGCATGGATTCATATTGCTGACAAATGCAAACATAAAACAGCTTGCAAATGCCAGACGTGTGCTATTTTGGGGGGGGGTGTTCATTTGTCTGTGTCTCATCCCCTGTGTTCCTGGAACCGAGTGCAAAAATCCCAAGCTGCTCCCAGAAAATGATGGCTGTCAGTACAGGTGCAGTTCCTCAATGGAACCACGGGGTGGTGATGTTTAATAAACTTAACATTGCAAAGTTTTGGTTTGTTGATACCAAGCAGGGTGGGTGAGGCGAAAACTTAATAGAAGGAGCTTCAAAATGGTACCCGTGCACGCTGGCCTTTCCTACACTACCTGACGAGGCCACTGCCACCCATTAGCCTACATTACATCCCATCACA
>NC_139953.1:19244322-19249322 GCF_963454915.1 Gymnoscopelus microlampas
TCAAAATAGTCAGAGAAGACACCATTACCCATAAAAACAGCAGCATGGAGTCTAATGAAGTTCTATCAACCTCATAGACACATGAAAAACAGAAAAAGTGCAAAACCATGGCACTAGATCTTTAATGATAAAAAACATCAGCAGGAAGAAGACTACAGGTAATTGAACCCAATCCAATTAAACCAGGAGTATTTACATCTTCTGGTTTGGTTGAGTTAAACTTTAAAGTGTTGCTAAACTGTTGATGGCTGTTAGATTTTGGTTGTTTCTCCTTGTTTCTGGCTGGCTACAGAGCAGCTTATCTGTTGACAGGTAGCTGAGGTGATCTGTTTATTCCTCAGAGTTTGGCAGTAGAGGTTGTTGTGGCTCCTCTTCATGTGTTCATGGAGGAAGGTGAAGGCACAGGCATATGGACACTCAGAACAGGAGACCCGAGTCTGGAAATATTGGGACTCAGTCCTTCCTTCCATCATCAAATGCTGCTATAAATGGACTGTGATGGGACTGAGAGTTTTAGGTTCCTCTGTTGGGGTTGGAAAATATGTCCTTTATACTATATAACTCTCTCCCTTTTGTCTGTGTCTCTCTTCACTCACTCTTGACGTGTCTCTCAGAAAACACCTTTAGGACAAATTCTTTACATTGTACTGAGATGAAGTGAAAGTCTAAAGACACTTCACATCTTATTTAGCTGACCAGGAGCTCATGGTGACGCTATTAACAGGCCTCTTCACCTTTTTGTCTACACTCACAAAATCCTGGATTTTTTTGGGATCAAGACAAAACATTTTTTTTCATTTCCTTCAAAATCTCTTCAAAACCTATTTTTTTACATGCACTGTATGTCGTACAAACTCTATTTCCACCTGTACAGTAGCTTCCTTGTGTCCTGATGGATGCACACCACGACTGGCACAGCCCAGGGTAGACAACCCGGCCAGGCAGAGATATGTGCTCAGAAGAGCGCACTTTTCTGGTAACTGGTCCTGTAATGTGCTGTTTAAACTTTGGAATACTATTTTCTTGTCATCATTCACATAAGAGAAATGGGCTGCTTTAATCACTCTCACAAAAAAAAAAGTTTATGATGGGAGTATAATTGGGTTTGTTACACACAAACAACGCATGCGTTTTTATAGTATTCAACAACCCATTTAACAATGATTGATTTATAGAAAACTACATTTGAAATAGAATAAAATAAAATCTTTCCTCTCTTCCATCCTTCTTTGTCTCTCACTGTATGTCTCTCACACAAAATTTGTGATCGTTTATTGTCTTCCATGACAGGGGCGAAAACTAGTAACTAAAGCTGTCAAATGAATCCTCTCCTTTCCTCTCCTCACTGTGTATGGGAGTGATCTCAGCGTGAGGTGTTGCCAGCATCGATTACTCAGCACTCTGGCGCTCCAAACAAGCACTCCCTAAAAAAAGCCCCTGGAACCGCTCCATTGTGGCCTGAGCCCCCCCAGTCTGCTTTCATTTACATTTAGGTCAATAAAAAATCCAAACCAGAAACCCGGGCCCTTTTGTTGATGTCAGAGCTTTACTTCAGAAAAATGATCTCATGGCTGAATGACAGCCAAAGCATTGCAATGGTTCTTCAGTATTTGAAATTTGAAGGGAATCCACTCTCCATATTAATTCCATTCCATGCAGTTCCAGTGTATGTGTTGCCTCAAAGAGGCAATGGCAGTAAATACAGTAGGCAGGTTATGGTAATGGTGCATCTGGTAGAAGAATGGTTGGTTTACCATCCATTATTGATGAAGGAGATGCATTTCAGCATACAAGACTGACTGTATCTCATGCAAACATTTCTGTAAGTGTGTGCACATGCACATGTGCGTGGGTTGAGTGATTTTATGATATGTGTCTTCAAATCTGTGTGCTTGTGCATTTGAATGTGTGCACTGTATGTGTGCACGTGTTGCAAAAAAAACCAGTTACTTTTCAGGAAATGGAAAAAGGAATCTGCGTTCCAATGGATCGAATGTAATTATTATTTAGTCACGAGCTCTTGTGACTAAATACTAACCAATGGCTTTCATTGGTTAACTATTTTTTTAAACACACATAGTTAACCACTTTCAACAACTTATTTTGGGCATGTCATTGTGGGCTCATACTACACTCATACTACAATGTATAAAATAGGGCATTCATTTATGAAAAAAACATAAAAAGATATATATGGAGATACAAGGTTTCTGCCCGACAGCGACGATATTACACTACAGTATATGTGTGTGTGATCATTTGAGGGTGTTTGTGTCTGAGGAGTTGCTGTGTATTGCAGTGATTCATCATTCATTAGTGCAGCCCTGGCAGTGTCATAGATCTCCTTAGCTTTCCTAGCTATAGATTCCAATTTGCTGCAGGCCTGGGACTTTTATTATGAGGATATTGATTTGAATTTCATAGTCAGAGGCAGAGCGATTGCGCCGGGTGGCAAACAGAATAGTGGAGCTTGGGTCAGAAAAACAGACCATTACTTGGGCAAGAGACAAAAAAAAAGATGTCTATTTCACAGGATTGGTTGCAGCTGCACCTTTTGGAATGATTTATACTTAGTTGAGCGCCGAAAGTGACGGCAATAGTTCGGTTCAAGGCGTCATAACAGGCCGTGTCACGGCCTGCTATGGGAACTGTACTGCCCGAGGTAAGATCAACCTACAGCAAGTAGTACGATCAGCAGAGCGTATAATGGGAGGCGAGCTCCCAGCGCTCCAGGGACTGTACAAAAAGCGCTGTGTGGTCAAAGCCAAGCGCACCATCAAGGACAAGCACCACCCAAATCACAAACTGTTCAAAACCCTACAGCGACCGGGCAAGGGGCCCTACCGCAGTATCAAGAGTACCACCACCAGGTTCTGGTGCAGTTTTAATCCGGTTGCTGTCAGACTGCTGAATGAGGCATGAGCCTTGTTCAGCAGCCTGACAATAGGCGGTACTGTCCAGCTGGTCACAGACCTTTTTTGCTCTTCTTGAACACACCTGTGGATTTATACCAGGGACAAATGACTTGAATTTAGCTCCTCCTTGGACATACCTGTGGACTACACCAGGTACAAGTGACTTTCTTTTTTTGCTCTCCCTCATGGAACTACTTGCGGATTATACCAGGGTCAGTCCACCTTATGTGGATTATGCGGTCGACACGCACTGACCTTTTTGCACCTTAATCCCATGTATAACGCACTGACTTTTTTTGTCTTTTATTGTGCTTTTCTTTTTTCTCTAAGCACCTTAACGTCCATAAGTATATCATGCACAGTATACATTGCTGCTATGCTCAGGCACCTTCGTCATATTTTTTTTATCTCGGGTACTAGTGTAAATATGTAGATAACTTGTTTGGCCTTTTTGTTGTTCTCTTGGTTCATCTCCTTCCCACCTGCCCCCACCCCTCTTCTTCCTCCCTCTCTTCTTTCTATGGAAATAACGTTGCGATGTACAAAAACAAATTTCACCCACTTTCTTACCTTGTAAACCTGTGATGTGACAATAAACCTGATTCTGATTCTGATTTCTGATGGACAAGATCATAACGTGTCACAATGCAGCACGTTGTGAGCTTGTAGATCTACTATTTTCGGTGCACGACATTACATTACATTACAGTCATTTAGCAGACGCTTTTTATCCAAAGCGACTTACAATAAGTGCATTCAACATAGGTAGGGATTCAACAGTTGCACAACTATTTTTGTTTTGATTGAAAATGCCATGGTATCCTTTTACAGCAATGATGAGACCACAAAGATACGCCTTTTGTTCCCAATTTGCATCTGGCTGTCTTATACAGTATACTGCAGTGTCAGCTTTAAACTCCCTAAACGGTCTACTGAAGATGAGAGATCAGAGACACAATAACACACATTATAAACACACACACACACGCACGCACGCACGCGTAAACACGCATGCACACTTGCACTCTTTCACCCTCAGTCGTATAGCCAATCTCTCACCGGTAGTTGGACCCTAGAGCGAGACAGACACTTTTAATCAAACTTCAAGTAGCAAACAGAGTCATAAAATATAGAGGCTGTGTGTGTGGAACTGTGGAAGCTTTCGGATAAGCCTATAAATAATACAGATGAATGCTATTAAAGAGGTAGAGTGACGGAAAGAGAGAGAGAGAGAGAGAAAGAGGGAGAGAGAGTAATTGGCTGTTTGAATCATCACGCCACGTGTCAATCATCAAGAGTGACAGCAAATGAACAAGGGACATTTTACTGTATTATTTTTGTAACCGAATGTTCACTGTTCAATGATTCAGGAGTCAAGTCATTGATGGTTACTTAATGTCATGTAAATGCTATATAAATGATTTCACTTACTCACTCACTCACCCTCTCTCCCTCTGACCCTGACTGACTGACTGACTGACTGACTGACCAGACAGACAGACAGACAGACAGACAGACAGTGTGCAGCACAACAGGTATGGGTAAGAGAAGCACTGTAGGTGAAGCCTAAATGCGACAATAAAGGATAGAAAGGAGGTGAAGAGAGGAGGAGAGAGGGGGATAACTCAGAATGCGGGAGAGAGAACAGCATGGGGGTGGGATGTGGGGGTATTGTATTGCAAGTTGTTGCGGTGCATATTAAGGGGACCCTCCCCAACAGTTACTACTAATCTAACTACTACAAAATCGATTATATTCACACTATTCTATAAATAATCGATTCATTATCGACCCCTAGTTTGTATTTTGGGCACGTAAAAGGTTTTAAAAAAATCGTTAGCTGAGTATGACTAAGTATGAAATAGGGCTTTTGTTTTGAAAATGTAAAAAGAAAAAGATTTCCAACTCGACCATTCGACGAATTGAAAAAGCAATCGATAGAATAATCGCAAATAAAAGAATGGATAGTTGCAGGCAGCCCTAGAACACATCAGCCACTGCAGATAGGCGTCGTGCCCAATGCTCCACAGAGAAGTGTGTGGATGTGACAGGCATTGGTTTCATGTGCATCAAAAGCGAGCGAGT